>NW_011336753.1:475633-489910 GCF_000735185.1 Notothenia coriiceps | reverse complement strand
TATATATATATATATATATATTTCTATTAATCATTTTCGGCCTTTCGGCATTCGGTTTTCGGCCAACTGTTTCCTATTTTCGGTATCGGTTTCGGCCAAGAATTTCCCATTCGGTGCACCCCTACACGAGAGATGCATGATTAGTTGACCGTTTTAACCAGCCGCTAAACCCCTGAGGACTAGCAGTCGTCACTTTAACTTTTTTTCTGCTGAACTTTGGCACACTGATACGTTATTTGATCTGCTGTTGAATTCCAGCCGGCACACTGAAGAACACCGTGCATTGACACTCTGCGCCATATTGAACCACTCTGATTTCCAACAGATACCAACAGGAGTAAACTGTTTGCTCTGTTGGCTAATGATCCACTTGTTTCTTCTTCTCTGCGCAGGATACCCAAGGCACTTGCGGAAAAAGCATTCGCAGACATCAAAGAAAAACAAGCTGCAGCACAGATTCAAGGTATTCTATCCACATGTATGACTTTGTATGGTGCTGATGTCGTGCTTTTTATCAGAAGTATGACATTTGTTGTTCGGGTCCAAAGGAACATTCATGTGAACAAAATAGAAAATATAGAAGCCATACAAATTGGGCTGGTCAGGCTGACATTAGGCACTTTTACACCGGAGTACTTTTCCCGTTTAGTTCCGATAGTTCCTGGGATTTTGCGTTCACACCAAAAAGAGAACTTAGTTCATGAGAACTTCCCCCCCCTTTTCAGTCCCTGCTAGAGAGCTGGTACTTTCCTGGGGAGAAAAAAGTTCCAATTTCTGATTGGCTGGGCGGATTGCAATCCACGCCCCGTAAAACTCTGAAAAGGTTTGTGAAGCCGCCATTGTATTTGCTGGCATTAGCATTAGCCCTGCGCACCAGCGGAGAGAGAATAACTTATGGCAACACAAATAAAAACATGGTAGCGGTGGAGTGATGAGGAGGTGTCGGCGTTCTGGCGATTTACTCGGAAGGCTTCAGTAGAAGCTGCTGGGAGTCCCAGCAGCTTCTACTGAAGCCAGTCCCCAACTCCGGGGACTTCCGGCCGGGGACTTCGGGTGGCAGTATACGCCGTGAAGTTGTTTGCGGCCTGCCAGTAAACCCAAAGCAGAAGAAGAAGAAGTGACGTCAGCGGGTTCATTCGCGTAATCTTCCCTCAGGGACTTATTCCGGTGTGAACGTGATCTGCTCTTTAGTTCCATGGGGGAACTAAGTGCTGGGAACTAAGTACGGCAAAGTACTTGGTGTGAAAGCGGACATTGTGATCCATCCAGGCACTCAACTGACTTGTCAATGTTTGTTTGAATTCAGCTGTAATCCAGAGAAGCAAGAAGAGGAGATCTGAGGAGGAAGAGAGGTCTAACCAAGTCCAAAAACTGACGTCTAAACAGGTATGCAGTGTTTTTTCTCTCTGACGTCAAACAGATCTTTCTGGGTCGACGCGGTAGGTGAAGGATTTATCTTACTGATGAGACAGGACTGGAGTTGAAAAGCTCATTTTTTTTCTTTATCTTTATCCCTTTCTACAGAGAAGAGCGATTGACCGTGCTCAGAAGGGGAAGAAAATTGGCGTGCGCTATTACGAAACAGCCAATGTGAAAAACAAGAACAAGGACAGAAAGGCCCCAGCGTCTGCCACAGAAGGCCAGAGGTCCAAAAGAAGAAAGCACTAGACTGGCGTCGTGAAACACATTTGTAATAAATCTTTATTTAAACTTGCCAAAAGCCAAGTTTTTTTTTGAAAGTGTGGAGTTAACAGAAGGTGGAATGCTAACTTAGCATTAAAAAGGTCTGTATCAAGTGGTCACTTGCGGCCTTGCCTTTTGAAACTCCTTCTCCCCTTCAGACCAGAACTGTTTTTGAATGACATTTCATTCATCATTTACAGGACAGGTGTAATGCTCTCTTGATGTTAAAGAAAACTGTACGTGTCATGTCATGCTGTAATAAAAAACGTGCTAATGACACTCACTTCTGTTTACTTCAATTGATCATGTAGAAAGAAGACGAGACACATTTACTAACATTGTGTACTGGGAAATGGTAACGCATCTTGTTTGGCGGAGTTACTTCTTTGGCGTAATGATCCCTTCCAGTTGGTTCTAAATAGAAAGAAAAATGTCAATTCTGAAAACAGGCAACACGGCTACTATCCGGGTTAAATCTAAAGAAGGTGCTTTTCTTGTTGTATTAATAAACCATACCTTGAGCTGCTGGTTGGTTCTCTTCAGGAACTGAATCTCTTCACTGTGTTTCTTTTCCTCCACCTGTCGCTTCTCGTTTTCTCTCTTTTCAATGGAATCGCTTTTAGCTTTCTCCTCATTCAGTTGCTTCTTTAACTCTTGTTTCTCATCTCCCAGTTCAGAGATCTAGGGTATGTGAAAAGAAACAATTGTAATTTAGTTCCAGAATAAAATATTTCGAGAGCTCTACTGCCGTCCTTATTTCACAATAACTCTTAAAGGGAAATGGCGCCCTCTGCTGGATACTTTACTGAGCTGTTCCTGTGGCTTGAGATCAGTGGAAAACTACTAAATCTCTTATTGCATGTAGCAAAACTCTCAGATTTGGGGGTCTTCATGCCCCTTATTGTCTTGGCAGTTGTAAGTCATAACAAATAATGAAATGTCCTTACTCTTCTCTCCATGTCGTCCTTGCCCTGCTCAGCCTGCAGTGCTTTCCTCATTCCAAAAGCCACGCTGCTCTCATACAGTGTCTGGTAGGCGGCCATAGTCATTTGAATCTCATCTCTGACCCTCAACAGAAGCAGACCCCTCTCGGCACAATTGATGGTCACCTGTCTGATTAGCTCATCTTAAAAGAAAGTTGGAAGATCAGACAGTTGAGTTAATGTTGTGAGTGAAAACTGCCTTCATTTGATAATAGGAACGTTGTTCCATCAGAAGAAAGACTACAAAGGATATAAATCCAGCGTTGTATGAAAACCTAGATAAAATCCTTGGCCTTACTCTCTGTGTGTAAGGCATTGTATACATCTATTATTGTAACCTCAGTAGTCACCAGCATCTCAGATTCTTTCTTACCAAAGCACTGGGAGAAGAGCTCCCTGCGGACGGGGCAGATTCCTGTCTGTCTGGCCTGCCTCTGCTGCATCTTGATGTCCAGCAGTTCCTCTAGGCGAATAACATCTGCTCGTGTACAAGGTGCACTGGATACTTGTTGAACCCACAATTGGTTTCCCTCCATCCATTCCCTGTAATGGTAGAAGTTTGGATTAATGAAAGCATGGTTTGAGTTTGTTAAGCATAACATGCTGAGAGGGAAAGCAATACCTGGGTGGAAGGATGGCATTGAGGATCTCATCATTTTCCTGCTTGGTGGCATCAGCAGAGGCTGATTTTGGTTTTGGGGGTTGGGGAACAGGGCTAGAGTCAGCAGGCTGCTGAGGGCTTACTCTCAAAGGCCGTCCCTGTGGTGAACAAAATGTAAGTTGCATTAAACATTACATTTCTCAATTAAATCATATTTTGAAAATAATCAATACATTTTCTTGGTTGTGCATTAAAAGCAAAGTGATAACAGTAGTATTCTTGCAGATGTTATGCTGATGTTGCCACACATACAAAATAATAGCTGGTGTAATGTGAATGAGTGATTAATATAATATTTTTCCTGTTTCAGATTTAAATCCACTTTTAAATAAACAAAACAATAGTAAATTATGAATAGCCTACAATACACGATTGATCTTATTTCCTATTTATTTTTAAGCCAAGTTCAGACTACAACAAACATCTAAAAACAATATACAATGTGTAACACAATCATACTTTTCATCACTTTCTGACTGAGTATTTCCCCTCTATACCTGCACCACTTCAATCCTCAATCCAAAATTATTTTAGCCAGGTAAGGTCTAAACCTGGTCTAAACTCGGATTTCTGGTTAAACTTACCTTTGGTGATTTTCTGTCTGTGCTTTTGCTGACCAAAACAGCATTCTCGTATTTCAGGAGAGACTCGGAAGGTGGAATCATTCTGTCGACTATAAAAAATAATAAAGTTATTCACTAAATCATAAATGTCTTGCTGTGAGCTTCACTTACAGAAATAGCGTTGTGTGGTTGCTAATAAAATGCTCATTGTTTGCGTTGTTATGACAACAGCGTATCGGTGTTACATTTTGATTTGTCCGGTTGGGATCAGCGGTTTGGTTCATCAACACAATCTTCGTTTATAATATTTAGGACAAAACATTAATTAGAAGAAAGAAGAAAGGCTGTACTTGCTGTGGTATAAATTATACGCCCGTTTTACGACTTGTTTATGTTTTTAAGGGAGATCGCTGTTTTAATTGAAACACTCGTTGTAAAAAATGTTAATATTTCGTCCTGTCATTTTACACAACACCAGCTTTATTTAATATGTTACCGTAACCGTAACGTAAATGATAGACTGAGTCATAAGGAACCAAAATCGAGCCCTGTAAGTCATCACGTCGACGTCATTTCTCGGTACACCACAGGAAACGGAAGTTTCCAAATTGAGCATAATAGTCGAAGTTTTGTAATCGCTACGTTTTTGAGTTTGCTTTTGTTTGTTTTTTTACATGCTGTTGGGCGAACGGTGATGTTTGATTAGTTACACAACGGTTGGATTAGTCTACATACATTAGAATGACCAAAGAAAAGCGACACAGGAGACGGGAATCCCCGGAGCGGGAGCCCAAAGTTAAGATAAAGCAGGAGCAGGTGAGCCCTGTTAGGCCACAGAAAACACGCCGCTCTCGGTCCAGATCCAGCGGCCACTCCAGTCCACAGAGGAGAAGAACCAGCAGGTATTTTCGATTTAAAGTCATTTTATTACCTTGACAGACACAACATACGCGTTCGCCAGTGAGTTTAAAGATGTTTTGCCTTCCGAACAAACGCAGCTAACGCGTTAGCACATTTTAGCTGCATCTGAACGGCAATCATTTGTTAGTTTGCTATGTAAACGTCTTTACAAAGTTAATTTAGGGCCTTTTTTTGTGTTCTTCGTGTAGGTCTCCCGCCAGGACAAGAGACCGTTCACCAGTTAGAAGAGAGACTTCTCCCGTCAAACGAGGAAGCAGATCCACCAGAAACAGAAGAAGTCGCACTCCTCCACAACGTGGTGCTGATGTCAAAATAAAGCGGGTGATTAGGTCCTACATTATTAGAAACATGCCATATAGCTTTTATCATTGGATTTTTCTTAATTCAGAGGTTTAAGTTACTCCACTTTTTCTTTCCATGTGGCACATACAAGTGGAGGCTACCAGTGTTTATCTTATAATTTTGCACCTTAAACAGCTGCTTCTGTATTGGCATAGTACCTAAGAGTATGTCAACTATTTTCCTACGACAGATACCACTTCTCACTGGCTCGCTCATTTAAATTACTATTTCAATGGCTATTTCTACTTGATAAAAATAAACAAATACACTTTTTTTTTTTTTTAAACGTAGCAATTGAATGTTTTTGTAGTTCAAACTTGGCTCTGCTCGCTACATTGAGAGCCAGAATTTTTTGTTTTATTGGGCCCGATAGCATAGCTACCACATGTGAATTCGCAAATGAAGAATGACTACACGTGGTTATTGAAGGCAAGTCAACTCAACTCTCTAACTGTCGATTTTACAAATAATCTCACAGGAGCAGGATGAGCCACGGACCAGTGGGGAGGATAGGAGGAGAAGAAATGAGCAGCCAGAAGAAAGGCGGAGCAGGTGGGAAACAGACAGACCGCGGGAAACGGACAGACCGCGGGAAATGGACAGACCGCGGGAAATGGACAGACCGCGGGAAATAGACAGACCGCGGGAAATAGACATACCGCGAGAGAGAGACCGTGGCAGAGACAGACAGCAAGAGCAAGAAGCACTTGGCTCTCAACAAGATGAAAGACGGCAACACGATGAGCGGCGCAGAGAAAACCGCCAGCGGCGTGAAGAAAACCAAGAACAGGATTTTGGACAGTCTGAAGGAGGGGTTGAAGACCCAGATGACCCGCCTCCTGACAAAGAGAAGCCCAACTTTGGACTGTCCGGGGCTCTAACGGAAGATACCAACACATTCCGGGGGGAGGTGATCAAGTACAATGAGCCACCTGAGGCTCGCATTCCCAAGCGCAGATGGCGACTGTACCCTTTCAAGAATGATGAACCCCTTCCAGTCATGTACATTCACAGACAGAGTGCCTATTTGTTGGGGCGGCAGAGAAAAATTGCTGATATCGCCATTGACCACCCTTCCTGTTCCAAGCAGCATGCAGTCTTCCAGTATAGGTAAGAGTAACAATGATCAGCTATGTGTTTTTTACTTTGCTGTGCTATAAATCTCCTATTTCAATCTGTATCATTTAAATAGAACTCCTCTGCATGCTGCATAACACTGATTTAAACTGCTCTTCCTTCCTTCCTGTCTGTTTCTCTGCAGGCTGATGCCGTTTACTCGTGCAGACGGCACCAGTGGCCGCAGGGTGAGGCCTTACATCATTGACTTGGGTTCCGGCAACGGCACCTACCTGAACAACCAGCGCATCGAAGGTCAACGCTATTACGAGCTCAAAGAAAAAGACGTTATCAAGTTTGGCTTCAGCAGCCGCGAGTACGTCCTCCTGCACGAGTTCTCAGACACAACCGAGGTGGACACCAAGGAGGAAGAGGAAGAGGATGATGAGGGCCTTGATGAGTAAATTGTTCTCAAAAACCCATTTGTCCAGTTCATTAAGGGTAGATAACTTCTCCATTAGTGTTCAGCAAATGGCTGTTTTTGCAGGGAATGGAACAATTAATGGAACTGGTAAATGTTGGACTTTATTTCAATAATGGAACAAGGCTGGTTTGTATATTCTGTAATTACCGAACTGTTGCTTAAACCTGCCACAACTGTCTCAGAGAAGACTTCCTATTCTCAGGTTGTTTGTGTAATATCTGTGTAAGCGTTACTGATCTCACATCTGACAGCGCTCACTATACAAAGTGCTCAGTGCCAGATAAAGATTCTTGCTAAATAAAAAAAGTTAATTTTATATTTTTGGATCACAGCACTCGTACAAAGTTTAGCAGAAGACTGATCTCTTGTCTTTGTCCAGGCTGTATATATCAATGTATGATACGTGGAATGTGTACTCTAGATTCATGTCAAATAAGCATTGCTTATTGTCAGAGTAAAAACATTACAGACATTCTTGTAATGATGTTGCCTTTTTTTTTGCTTTGTAGAGCAGGGGGAAACTAGTTGATTCAGTTGTGTTTCCTTTCACCAATACTGTGTGGATTTACAGACTCCCTGTTTTAATTTTTTTTTAATTTTTGAAGCCGACAGCATTCATAGTAAATTTCCATCTATGTACTTTGAATAAAGATCGTGAACATTTGGATTGTCTGGAGAGTTTTAATGTAGACACCTCATCAGATACATTTCCATTTTATATGTCAATAATTGTAATGTAAGATTACCAAACATTAAGACTAAGCACTTGTAAATTGTGATTCAACATTTACTGGGAACATTTCATGGAAAACTTTCTTTCAGCATATCTACTTTTTGTTTAGCGCAGCTGGGTCGGGGGCTTGGAACTGAACTCCAAGCTCTCAGATTAAAGTAAATATTTAAGAATCAGTCCTTAAATGTCCCCATGTTCAAACCTTGTTCAGCTATAATATTAAATTCTCCCTGACCCCTGAATGCTCTCTCTTTTAGTTTGTTTTGTTTGAAGGGAATTACATGAATAAAAATCAGACAGGTCAACAGAAGAAGAAGCCAGAGAAATGACAAAATAACATGTTTTTTTTTAATATATTTTTTCTAACGGATCAAAGACAGGTTTTTTCATTATTCATATGCAAGAAGACATTATTTGAACAAAATAAATAATTATCTTTAACATGTTGCATTATTGTTGGGACACAGCAATCATCCCATCAGTGTTCACCTGTAACCATCGGAATTGAATAACAGCTTTTCACAGCAGAGGTCATGCGAGAGTCGAGGCTTGTGTGGCGTTCAGTGTCAGTCTGAAAATGTCAGCGGGCGGAGCAGGGGAGGAGAGGAGGGAGGGAGAGAGGGCGGGTCGAGTGGAGAAGAGTACGGGAATGGTAGTGGATATGTGCTGTGAGCGGGGGCGTTGACACACCTGGGGAATTACAAGAACAAGCAACCGTGTTGTCAGATTTCTAATGGAAGTTGTCACTACAAAGTTCATGCATTGAGTTCCAGCTGCGGAATAAGTGACAACATGTACACAACGGAGCGCAGGAGAATGAGCCTGCGCGAGCTGAAGAGGAAAGATCCAGTGTGGGTGTCTGCTGGAAGTTTGTGGCAGGACTCTCTGGCTATAGAGCTGACTGCCAGCGGCTCGGTTAGACCGATCGTTTCCCCACGCAGTCGGACCAGGGCTGTCTCCGTGGCATACATCTTGAACGAGGACGCGTCCGTGCCGCAAACTGAGGAGAACTTATCCCTGAAATGTCTGAAGGAAGCTTGCGCGGACGCACAGGCAGTTTTCAAAACAATCCCATTTGAGAGAATATCCCTTGGCACCACGGACATCCTGGATAGTTTCTACAACGCAGGCAAGTGCAGGCATGCTGACTGCGGGGTAATTTAAGCACTAGGCCGACCCCGCTGACTAACCNATTAGTTGACCGTTTTAACTAGGGATGCACCGAATATTCGGCCGCCGAAAATTATCGGCCGAAAATGGTTAAAAAGGCTCTTTCGGCTTTCGCTTTCGGCCGAAAGCCGAAAGAGCCTTTTTAACCATTTTCGGCCGATAATTTTCGGCGGCCGAATATTCGGTGCATCCCTAGTTAAAACGGTCAACTAATCATGCATCTCTCGGTCTGGCAACTTCATGTTTAAAATTAGGGCAATACAGAAAATGAATAAATAATGCAAGTGAGTGTGGTCTTACCGGATTGATGAGAAGCACTTGTTTTGGGCCCGGTCCAGGAAATGCTTGTACTTGTTGATCTTTTCATCCAGCTGACGGATCGTCGCGCGTGGCTTCTTCTTGTCGGTCGGAGCGGTCGTGGGCTCTGGGGCCTCAGTCTCTCCATCGGCTGGTTCCACACTGGTTCCGTCTTTCCCTTCTTCTTTCTCTTTTTCTTTTTCTTCTTCTTCTTCTTCCTCCTCCTCCTCCTCTTCACTGTCTCCCTCTCCTTCCCCGTCAGAGCCTGAGAGGTCAGACAGTCCCAGGTCAGGCATCTCCACAGGAACCAAGTCTTCTTCATTGAACTCTGGGGCCACGTTGATCTTCCCGAAGTTCTGTTTCACACTAGAGATAATCTTCTGGACCCGCTCCTTCTGTCTCTGCTTCTTTTCGTCCTGTTCCTCCGGGACGGCTTCAGGATTGTCTGTCTGTTCCTCCATCACCACCTCTACTGCCTCTGAGGGGCCTTCAACTGGCACTGGCGCCTTGCCCTAGAGAAATACAGAAACACAACACAGGTCAACAACATAAGGCACAGTTGAAATGTCGTTCACTGATAAACCACAGGTGGAGAATTCAGTAAAGTCTCACCTCGTGTTCCCCATCAACACCGGGGGGTTTTACAAAGAAGGGGATACGTCCTCTCTGCCAATCGTTCAACACCATTTTGGCAACTGTGGAGATGTCCGGCTCGCCGCCCTGTAGAATAACGGGAATACCTTGATTTAGTTTAGGAACTAAAAACAGACTTTTACATTTGCTATTCAGCTTAAAATAAACCATTTGTATTAAATAAGGATTCACTGATGGACACTTTTTAATATATCATAGGAAACATTTGTTGAATATCCACAAATGCTTTAACTGAATGTATGACTCATACTGATAACGAAGTCTTGTTGATAACCATATTCACTGCTTGTTAGCCGGAATTATTTGTTACGTTTTTCATGAAAAAAATGGATAGAATTACAACGTACGCGATTAACAGCTGTAAGTACAGACAGTTCATGTTCTGCAAGCAAGACAAAATGAAAGGAACATGCACACCTTCATAAGTTTCCCGGTGCGGAAAGCCAGCTTCTCCAGGAAGTCTTCAGCAGAGTTCCAGGTGGGGATGCGGTACGTCTTCTGAATGTATTCTGGCTTAGCCCGCTCCAACACTGCCCCGATGTGCTCCTCCGGGACTCTGATTTTCTCCACTTGAACCTTTGTGATGAGGGAAAAGACAAAAAGATGTGAAAAAGATGGACCTGCAAACGTTTCATTTACGGGGACTAGGTCTGAACGATTAATCAAATCGCAAAGCATGCGTTTTTTTTTCAAAATCTTTTTTTTTTTCTTGTGTGTCAGTCATCCACACCAATCAGAAGTGCTGTGCTCCACATTTACCAGCCATTGTTAACCAATCAGAAGTGGCCCATGATAGAAGGTGATAGACAGATTGTGAAAGTGCCTGCCCTTTCCAAATGGCTTCCAATGGAGCTTTCCTAGATGGTTTGGTGAAACAAACCATCTGAGTCAGGTTAGTAATGCTCCATCACATGTTTCTATTACAGGGTGAATCTTAAACTGAAGCTTGACTTTAAAGCAGCCCAACGGAAGTGTCATGTAAGTTTAGTTCTTTCACTCGTAGCTCGGGCTGCGGGGGTGCTAGAGACGGGAGCACGTTGATACGACCTTCCTAGCCGGAGTTATGGCCGCATTTTACAATAAACTTACGTTGGGTCGCTTAAAAACAAATATCGCAATTCGAATCGCAATATTTGTCAGAAAAATCGCAATTCTATTTTTTCCCAAAATCGTGCAGCCCTAACGGGGACTGCATGGCCTCCATGTTAAACCCAATAGCTGGAAAAGGCATCTGGAGGATCAGATTAAAGCCAGATCTAAAGCAACTTTGACATTTCGTCGGATCAGATGTTACACTTGTTCAGTGTTATTAGGAAAACAATTGAAATTGAATTCACCTCACTTGTATTCTGGTGATAGCATAAGTATAAAACAAGGCAAATATCACGATACCATGGTAAACAAAAACAAAAATATATAAGGGAGACTTACAACTCCTTTCAGGACGATATCAGACTCGCTGTCTTCTGACGGATAGACGACCCCAGGACAGTCAATGAGGAAGATGCGTCTCATCAGAGTGATGTACTGCCACACCTAAGAAAGGAAGGAGATTAATGTTATCTGTAGAATCTAAATATTTCCGCTCCACATGCCATGTTCAATAATGTGTGATTTGACTTGATCTTGTTGGTATTTCATGATATAAAAAGAAAGTCAACTATTCAGATAAGGGAAGCAAAACATTATTGAACATTATGTTTTGATGGAGCTCAGCAGAGACTGTTTGTCTTATGTTACAAACATAACCTTTTCCACTATTGGTTCGTCAGAAGGACGGTAATGAAACTTCCTACTGAGACACAAACACATATCAGGTATAACAAAAGGGAGCGTGAGGATCACAGCGGTGCTGCGGATCATCAGACTGTTTTCGCTGTTAAATAGCGTCGACTGTGAGGTGAGTAACAAACACAAGGTGAGAGATAAAGGAGTGTTGGCCACAGGCCCATCAGATTCATTGGCTAGGTGTTCAAGGTCCCTCTCCTTTTGTAGGTTTTCACACCCTCTTTCTTCCAAACAGGATAAGGATAAAAGGCTTGTTGTTCTTTCTCCTGTTAGTCTTTTCAGTTATGTAGTTAAAAACAACTACTTCTGTTGTTTCAGCTATAAATAATAACCAAGAAGGAGGAAAAACACATTTTCCCCTCACATAAGCTTCCCTTGGAGCCAAAGCTTGTCTCACCTCACATAACACCTTTTTGCTCCAACACCTTTTTCTAGTAGCGTTAATGTACTCTTTTCATATTCTTAGTCTTCACATTGTCGTGAGTGTCAAGTCAAACCTGATTTTCTTTCTTCTTCTTCTTATTATTTCTCTTTACTCGGCACATATTCCATTGGTCACTTTGCACGGTTGCATGTCAGAGGTCTGCGTGGCTGAGATGACACTCACCTTGGTCTCTCCGGCGAGGGGGGCCACATTGCAGACTTTCTTAGACCGCAGGGTGTTGATGACCGAGCTCTTTCCCACATTAGGGTAGCCAATGAAACCCACACTAATCTGTTTCTTGTCAGTGTGGAGCTGTGGGAGACAAAGAAAGTCAGAAGGTTGTGTTTCCATTGAAGTCATTTTAGATGGGGCTCTGTTGCCATTTGCAATAAACCAAGGGAACTTGTCACAAGTCCAGAACTGCAATGTAGTTTGTTCAAAACACAAAGGATATCTTAAAAAGGGTTTCTTATGTAAACACAACAATCACGCAACCTTTTAAAACCAGGGATATTTGTTAATATCCCTGGAGGTAAACCCTAAACGCTGTTTTGGAACAGGCTCTTTTACTTTGTTGTCTCACGAATTCTGGGTGAATGTGGTGCAACAGAGTACACTGCATGTTATGTCCAATTAAATCTAACAAGAATATAAAACCCTTTTGATTTCTTGACCTTTTAGATCTTTAAAGCCCCACTTTCACAAATCCGTTCCGTTCCTTAGCCACTGCGTCATGTCTCTTGTTCAGGTCAAGAACACCTTTATTAATGTTCATCATCATCATCATCATCATCATCATCATCATCATCAGGTAACTAAACTCAAACGCAATGAGGGTTTTGAAATTGTGAAAATAGGATGTTTATGACGAAAGAATAAAAGCAGCTTTAATATAAACCTTTCCTTACTGAGGATCTCTGAATTATCATATGGATTGTAATTATTCCCGGCAGTGGCTCAGTCAGTAGGGGCTTGGACTGTGAGCCGTAGGGTCGCCGGTTCAAGTCCCCGACCAGACCTAAAATATGGAGTGTGGACTTCTACTTGGAGAGGTCCCAGTTCACCTCCTGCCCTGCCGTGGTGCCCTTGAGCAAGGCACCAGACATCTCCCTTCCCCCCCTCACTCCCATTGCTCCCCGGGCGCTGTACAATAGCTGCCCACTGCTCCTATACAAGACTCCTGGTACTAGGATGGGTTAAATGCAGAGAACACATTTCACTGTGTGCTGTGTAAATAGGTGTGTGACCATTAAAGAGGGTTTCGTCCCTCCCAATTCTATTCTATTCTAAAATCGAAATAATAAATAATACTTTATAATATAATAAAATAAGGACTACAGAGAAGAAAACCCAAACAATATCATACAAAATGAAAGCAAGTTAAATAAACAATACATTAAAAAAGCAAACACGTAGTTCTGTTGCACTTCAAATGATTCCACTGACTGAAAAATAAGATCAGGGACAAAAAGCCAGAACTATAAATTGTATCTGGGGCAGGGCTTTCGACTAACTTTTTTCACCGTCCTCCCGGAACCGTCCCGAAATACAATCTAAGCCGTCCCGAAATTAATGTGGACCGTCCCGAATTTAAAATATTAGTTTTTCTACATTATCATTAGTTAAAATCATTCAAAGTGACCTTTAACATAAATCAAACATCATACAAATCATTAGATGATAATTCATCAACCTTTTTATTTGAGTAAATCAGTCAATCACATGAACAAAGGCCAAATATATTTAAACAAACACACAAACGAGAAAATTACTCTAATCATCAATCAACTCAATGTCCTGAAGACAGAACCCAGAGTAACCACTAACCAGGATGACAGTCTGTAACACAGTCAGGAGACCTTTACAAACTGCCCCGGCCCCTCGCACACAGACGGGAGAGAGAGATCTCGTCTGGATTGGAAAGCTCGAAAATACATCATAGACGAATGTTGTAGTCTTATTGCATATTAGAAACGGAGTTGGATAAACTAAAACTGCGATATAATGTTTATGTAGCAATAATACATATGACATATATTTTTTAAATGTCTCCAGTACCGATAAAAAGTCAGATAACGTCGGAGCTTAACGTTACCACTGTCTTTAATAATTCCGGCCCGGGCGGAGCCCGTTTGATACCGGGGCTCGGTACCCATCCATACATGGGGAGAGGCGCAGCATATTGCTAAGGACTTAAATACGATGGAGGGTTCTCATCTCAGCCTTATTACCCATAGGATGAAGAGGAGTAAGTAAATAAAGAGGCCGGCGCTCCAGGGTCTGGTTCTGCTGTGCGTTTTTGTGATGTAACGGTAAAACATTTCAGAATTCCTCCACGGGATACCATTGTCATTTTACATCACTCAAACCGCGAAATACACACACTCAGTACATAGCTAGACCTGCGAATTTGCGGGCCAGGAATTCGCGGGCACAGCCAGCTGTGCAACTGGCTGACAGCCAGCGGCACAGCTGTAGCTACGTACTGTGTGTGTGTGTGTGTGTGTGTGTGTGTGTG
>NW_011336753.1:456171-475619 GCF_000735185.1 Notothenia coriiceps | reverse complement strand
GGGATACTGTAGTAGCCGGCAGCGTGGTCCGGAGTCGAGCACAGAGCCGGAGCGTTCATTGTACTGCTCTCGTGCCATGCTGCTGGGCGGCGTGGTGGGGTGGGGTGTCTTGTCTTGACCTCGACCGGGTGAGCGCTTGGTGGTTCTCCCTCGTCACGACCCTCGTGCCTGTTTTCTGGATGTGTTGTCCTGAATATAATGTCCGGGATTATTGGAAACTTTGAGGCGTCTCTCCTGGTTTTCTGTTGGGTCCGCAACGGGCCGGGTCTGGCGGGAATACACAGGGGAACTCTGTGCGGCTGTCTAATCGTAGGTACCGGAACCGAGGGAGTGGGTAGTTGGGTGGGTTGTGTGGGCAGTGTAGCTGGGACCTGGTGAGATAGCCTGCGTGGGTTTGGTTTTTGGGTCGTGTGGGGTCTGGCGCCGTTTCTCGTCTCGCTCTGGTTCTCTGCGTGTCGGGGCTAGAGTGTTGTGTTCAGGCGCGGCGCGTTTGTCTTCGCGGGGGGAGCAAGCTGGGAGGCGAGTGAGTCGGCCCTCCGTGGCGGGTCGGTTTGCTTCGTCTGCGTCGCGGGCGGGCCGGCCTTTGCTCTTCTTTTGGCTATCTCACGGGTCACGTGTTTTGTTGTGACTGTTACGTCCGATGTTGGGTAGTTCGCCGTGTGTCGGGATGACAGTGACGTATAGTGGCCTTATACTTGCTGGGCTTGTCTTCGACTTGTCGCTATTGTTGATACGTCTTGCCTGGACTCCGGCTCTCCCGGGTTGGGGGATAATTGATGAGGGTTGTTTTGTCGGGTAGTCGGTTGTGATTCTGGTTCTGCGGTGGCTCCTTTGAGTATATTTCCGCTTTGAACATAGGAGCGTATGTTGTCCCGCCTAGGGTGCAGCAATACCTGTATGTGGGCTTTAGATAGTGTTGAGTTACGGGCGGTTAGAAGGGCTTCAGCTTTCTTTTCGCTAAACTTGCTCTGGAGGCACTTCCGTGGGTCAGCGAGGGTTGCCGGTTACGCGTGGTAGCCTCTCTCGGTCCAGCAGGGCTGGTAAGTGCATAAAATACCACCGCTAAACGCGCTCATGAAACTAGGAAGTTACCTAGTAAGTTTGTGGTTAGGAAAGTTAGCTAGGGGCTGCGCTTCCTACTGCACAGGTGGGGCTAAGAATTGGCAGTTTCCTCTCTAAAACATAGCGGTTGTCATATAAATAGATGGAGGATATTGTGGGGGGCGTTTGTTGTGCGCGGTCTGAACGGTTTTGGATCATGACGCCAAGGAACTTTGGTTTGAAAACTAGCTGAGTTTATGATTACTGAGTGTATCCAGAGGTGACGCTTTGGGGCTGATCTTTCGTGCTCCGTTAGCGAGTTGTTAGTTTTGTGTTGGTGGCGAAATGTATGTAGTGTGTGCATCTGTCTGTGTTTTAGTTTGTCTGTCTCTGTTTGCTGGTTTTATGTTGAAAAGTGTTCCCCTTTCCCCATGTCTGTTGCTGTTGATTGTGTGCACCTGGTGCCCTGTGTTGTCTCCTCCCCCCCCACCTGTGTCTAATTGCTGATTAGTGTGCGTGTGTGTGTGTGTATTTAGGCTCTGTTTCCCTGTCTGTTAGGAGGCAGGTAGTGTGTGTGAGATCCTGGTGGCTGCAGGCTGTGCTCAAGGAACAGCAGCAGGATTGAAGCTGTGTGTCATTGTGTTCATGCTTTAATAAATGCCCACACCGGGTTATATTTGGGACGTTCTGCCGCTGCCTCCTTGCTTGGTCGGGCCGCTCAATTGTCAGCGTCACATGGACGCACCGTAATCCAGGAAGTTTTTGGTGAAGCGTGTATCGAGGCTTTTATCGTTTTAGGCCAGTGACGTCATCGATGACAAACGAAGCCTCGCTGCCCCTCGATACCACGTGACTGCTCAGGTAGTGATTTAGATCAGTTGAAACCATAGACTGTATATATAAATGTTGAAATGTTTATATATGTATGTATATATGTATATGTTGAAGTTGAAACACAACACCCATATTACTCCTCCTGTACCGGGCCCGGTGCCACGATGGGAAAAGAGCTCCGACCCTCACTTATATAGAGGACGGAACATGACATAAGTATAAATGCATAAATAAATGTATGAATAAAAACATGAATAAATAAATAAATACGGCAATAGATAAATAAATACAGGAATAAATAAATGTGGAAATAAATACAAGAACAAATAAATACAATAATATATAAATGCATAAATAAATATGGAAACAAATAAATGAATGTATAAATAAATACATAAAAGTTGAGAATAAAACAGAACTAGATGTATTTATTTACGTATGTCTGTGTCCGTATGCCATAGGCGGTCCTAACCTCGGTCTGAAACATGTTCAAAGAAAACAACACTTCACACATCTCCTAACACTTCCCCTGTTCAAGGTACAAAGGCTTTTGCATTAAGGATTTTTTTAGATTTGTATTTAATTCTTATTTTCATTACTTTATTTTTTGTGTTTAAGTAAAACCTTTTTTTTCATACTAAATTATATTTACATCTGTTTTTTTCAAGTTAGTTTTTATGATTGTATTATGTATTATATCATTATTTTATTTATTTAATTATCATTATCATTTTTATTTTATTTGATTATTTTAATTATCATATTTATAATTTTAAAAGATGTTATTGTTTTTGTATATATTTCATTTATTTTTCATGTATTGTATTTTTTATCATATTTTATCAAATAAATTATGTATTTATATTTTATTTTGTATTATTATTACTATTATAATTTCAATTGTATCCTTTTTTTATTATTATTTTGTGTATTGTTTTATTGTTATTGTTTTTAATATTATGTATTTAAATATTATTAATATTTTATCAATATGAATGATTATTTAATTATTCATTGTTTATGTATTGATATCATTTTTACATTTAATTTATGTATTCATTGTATTTTTACTAGTCACTTCTTTATTATCATTATAATTTTGTGTGAATTTATTTCGTTTTTTTATTATTATTATTATTATTTATTATAATTGTATTTATTATATTTTTTTTTTGAAAGTTCAAATTGACTTGATTTTTCTGTTATTCTGCCAAAATGAGAATGCACATATTTATTCAAAGCCTGTTTCACACTACAATGACATTCTGGTAGGAAAATACTGTTTTATCTTCAGTCGACCAAAAAGTTTAAAGATGTGACCCAGTATCCACAGCTGGTTACAGCCCTCCAAATGAATTCCAAAATAGCCAAATCACAACTATAAATAGATATTGTAGATATCTAAAGGACAGAAACTCAAAAATGATTTCACCCTGGCTGGGAGGCAAACTCCTAGGAGAAAAACCCAATGATTTTTGATTAACGCAGAACTGATGCAGGCCTTCAGATGGCCTGTTTGACAACATAAAGTATGACAGGCCAAGTTTTGTCTAGTTGTGATTATGCTGCCCTTATAGTGTGTACGATATGTTACACAAGTGTGGCTCACAGCCAAGGTAGGCAAGTTCATATGACTCCAGTCTGGAGAGGCGCCATCCAGTATTCAGTTTACAGCAGGGAGACCAAGGAATGTTCTCTGTTCATTTTCATACGGATGAAATTGGAACTGACCTCATCAGCATTTCGCTACGATGAATTATTTTTTTAAATCTGAAAGGATGTTTTCCTCTTTATGCTGAAATATATGCAGAAGAAAACTCAAGCAGAAATAAAACAAAAATAAATGTTTACACTCCATCCAAACATTTCTTCCATACATTTACAATTGAAAGGTCCATCTAGCAAAGTATATTCATGCAGACAGGGGAGAAACAAATGCTGTCAAATTATTTTCATTTCAAGCCAACTTCAATTAAAGACAAAGTCGTATGGTTGCAGCTGCGGACACAGATTGGGGACCCTTCCAAATGTACCATTCTTAACATATTTCCTTAAAAGCCAACTTTTTTGTGGCGGGATCCCTTTCTGCTCCTTGAAGAGCGTTATGGGGCCATGTCTGTACATAAAGTGACTTCTAATTTAGACTTTCTTATAAAAACCTCAACACTGGTTTAATAATTTGTAGCAAAATACTGAAATTAAGATGTCTTCCTGTTGGCCTAAGGAAAGGTAGTTTCCCCCCATAAAAAGCCACCACCAGTTATACCCTCTTAAATCAGAAGAAGCACTATACACTATGGTCTTTGCCATTCTTTCATCAGAACGAATGCAAGTTATATTTTGTCTGTCTTCGCGTCTGTAGTCCGTGGTCGTGCATTTTATAGCTGCGGAACCATCAGGTTGGCTGAACTTCATGTTACCTTAATTTGCATGAAAGCACGTAGTTAGGCAAGCCACCGCCACCACAGAGAAATAGGAATAGATTAGCATGCATTAATCAGAATTTGCATGCAGGAATGCAACAGAAAAAGGATGGACCATGTATCTGCCATTGGTGACGGACCGACCACATTTATGATTAATGCTCGCAGCTGTAAAAAACACAACACTTGAGTGAGGCTTAAAGCAATTTTAAACCAATATAATTCATGACAGGGTACATACTGCTTGAACAAAAATGAAATATAACCAATTTGCTTGCCAGGAAGTAGAAGACATAATGGAAATATATGAATATGGTGCATCAGCATTCATCTTTTTGTGCCGACATACTAATAAATAATAAGAAGCTCAGAATTACTTCACTACAATAAAATGTTGTTTCACACACCATTTTGATACAAACAGCTTTCAAAGACCAATATAAGGTCGAAAACAGATTATTGTTCTTTGGCCTGCATCATGGTGCTGGAGTGATAAGTGAGAATACTTAACAGGTGAAGTGAACATTTGTCTCTGCTCTTCGGTCTGGCGTGGAACATGGCAGGTAGAGCTTGTTTTTAAACTGCATGGGGAGCCGATCTTTGAAGTCACAGCATTCATTCTTCAGGTAGATATTCAGTCAGCCGATCAGTCACCGTTAGTGTGACGGCTCAGGAGTTAAAGGGAGTGCGGCGTCAACAGTAAGCACTACGCCTGTGTTTGATAAAGGTGTGGAAGCTTGCACTGATTGATACTTCAGTCCCAGCATGTGCCTTACATATTTGACATATTCAGGTTTTTCTTAAGTTAAACAAATACTTATGAGATGTCCATTGTATGAAATACTGACCCATTCTTTCACATTGATAAATTAAAAGGAGATGTTTCAAATTTAGAGCAGGGAAAAGGCCTAACACTTGCTAGAACATGCTATTATTTAAATATAAAATGAAAAAAATGAATAAATGTCACTTTGATCCTGTTGAAATAAAACAAATCTAGCAAAAATATGTTTACTCAATGGAAAAATCATGAAAATCTAACGAGCAAACAGTTACACATTTACTGTGTATTGAACAACCACATCAATCAAAAAGTACGATGTTTCCTCATAAACAATCCAATAAGCAAATCCTCCGCTGTTGCTTGCATGGTTATTATTTGCTGTGGCAGAGGTTCTTGGCTTTGAAAGTGCCCACCCCAACATACCCCAATAACTTGGAGAGAAATACCTGATGCAAAGAATTTCAGTAAAGGTAATAGAGTTCAACAAAAATGTTTTATTTACAATTTACAGTGAAACAGGAATAAATAAAATGTGGATAGTGTCACGAATGCTGTTTCACAAGTCAGTGGCAGTGTGTTGAAGCTCTACACAACTGTTCATGTGAATGTGTGCATTTGTGTGTTTGAGCATAATATTTCCGCCTGGCTCACTTGCCGTGTCTCTGTTTTGAATCAAAATTGGAACACCAGCTAGACGACGGAGAGCAGCCTGCAGCCGGCCTGACAAAACAAAAAGAGAAAAATTGACCAAGGTCTGAAGGTCGCTCCTTCTTCTAGCCTAACTGTTTAGGAGGTTTGAGAAGTAAACCTTCATTTCTGCTGTGAGTGCTTCACTGATGGGCTACTGAAGTGCAGAAGGCTGAGGGTCACTGTTTTGTCATGAGCCATTTTCATCAAGTTCTTCTGTACTTAGATAGGGGTCACTGCTTCAAAAGGTGTTTGATAATGCTGAATCATATTACATAACCATTTTAGATGGAAACAAGACAGTTTACAGCAATGCTAGCAGTTCAGACCTTAGCAACAGCAGTGCTCTTAGCTAACACAAGCATGCTAACATGCTTTAAATGACAGTGCTATCATGAAGCTGTTAATCAAGTACAATGTTCACCAATTTCACTGTCTCAGTTTTGGGTGGTAGCATGCACTTAGCACAATATAAAGCAGAGGCTGGTAGAGATATCATTATCTGCAGGCTGAAGTTCGGATTTAGTGATGATTATATAGGGTCTCTCGGAATACCAAAGAGATAACAAATCATCCCGAAGGTGACACAAAAGTCTGTATAATATATCTTGGCAGTCCATCCAATTGTGATCAGGACACATAGCTAAAACCCCAACATGTCAAAATCATTTTGGCACTAGAAGTTAGGAAATCACCTAAGTATTAAATCATGGCAAATAGTAAATTATTATTGCTCAAGGGCACCACGGCAGGACCCAGGAGGTGAACTGGGACCTCTCCAAGTAGCAGTCCACACTCCATATTTAATACTTGTCGGGGACTTGAACCGGCAAACCTACGGCTCACAGTCCAAGCCCCTACTGACTGAGTCACTGCCGGACTAATATCAAGATAATACATGTGCATTTCTTTAAATTTAGGCTATGACGACATTTGGAAATACTAATCTTATTACAAATGATGGATTGTTTTGTTTCTAACGAAACTTTCTCCCATCAGAAAGCACTGAAGCACTGACGGACTCTTGCCAGGAGCTCCTGTCCAGATAGCACCCGCACTTCATTTGTATAAAGAGATACTATTGCCAGTTTCAAGAACGGATTAGACAGATTTCAAATTATATTGTGGCAAAAGAGGCAATGAAATGGGAACGATGAATCACAAGACAAATGAAAACCACACCTGGAAAAACCCAGCTGGAGATGAAATGATGGGATATGATGTTCTTCAACAGAATATGTATCTCAAATGCGCAATATCCTCTGTGTTTATTTTCACCAAATCTTCCACGTATTTAGTTCACAGCTTGTCGTGTCCTCAAGTTTCACACCACATAAATCATAGCATAATCTGTTGGCAAGGACCTTCAGGAGGCGTTCTCTAAACTCTCTATTGAATAGTGTTTATGAGTTCTAATCTGTGGCATGTAAACAACCATTTTAGGTAGAGATAGGACGCAATAAGGTGAAAATAGATTTGAAAGTGTGTTCATTACAGGATTTACACTCACTGAACTTGGCTCACAGGTCAGTTTCCACTTGTTTAATCAGTGACCTTCAGTTTGAGATGTACTATCAATGTGAAACCAAAATATTTACTTATTTGTAATGTCACTGGGAACCTCCAAATTGTTAAAAAGTAGGAAAACATTTGCAATTTTTAAGGTGGACATTTCTGATTTGGAAGAAATTCATGAACAGTAACTTAATATTTGTTTTATAGTTCATGTTAGTAGTTTGTGTGTGTGGGAGTGTGTGTGTGTGGGTGGGTGTGTGTGTGTGTGTGTGCGTGTGTGCGTGCGTGTGTGCGTGCGTGTGTGCGTGCGTGTGTGTGTGTGTGAAATGTAGTGAGGAAATCAGACAACAAAAGCGGTGTCAAGAAGTAGCTTATTTTTGGCGATTCAGTGCTGCGCATGCAGGGATCCTTGAAGTACCCCAATGTGCGTTGACTTGCGAAGGCCCGTTTATCGTTTATCTTTAATTTATTTTGATTTCTGGTAATTCATAGTTTAACAAGAAGTTGTTCTGTTACCTAAAAAAAATGTTTTCACTTAAGGTTAGTATTTTGCCTGATAAGATTTATATCTTTTGAGAAACATGTGGGAACGATTACAGGGAAATAGGCCTGAAGGTTCTAAATAACCGGGATTTGAAGGGATTTTAAACAGCTTTAGGGGCCTCTATTACGGTAAACCACAGTGCACGAGTGACCTAACAGAGACAAGCTTGTGTCCTATAGTTCCCATGGCAACAGAGCATCAACGCAGAGTTCTCCCTCACGTTAAAAGAGCGAAATTGAAGCCTGTCTTTCTTCTTGGTGCCTAAAATAATCTTGTGGCCTGAAATGTCATATACAATTCTCCAAGAAAGGCATGAATACAAGTTATCCCACTGTGTTAAACAAAACAATTAAATAACATTCCGATAAGATAAATATGTGTCAAGTTTTTCTCAGAAACTTAACACTAATCCTTAGTGAAATGCATGATTGCTTCTCTGCCTGCAATCTTGATGTAACAAACAGCTTGGTTGCTGCTCAAGCACTTGCTCAAAGAAGCTGGCAGCAGGTCTGTCTTTAGTTCAACCAAGACAAACACAGTCCAGAGATGAGCTGCCATGGAGTTCAGGTCCCTCTTTGCACCATGCTTCTGCATCTGGTCCGCAGCACAAGCTTCACCTTGCCAACATAGGGTGTTCGTGCACAACGTTTGGACCGCTACTACACTTTGAGTGTCAGGAACTGGACCGTGGTGTGGCTATGATGTCAACTTGAAGGGTCATCTAAAAATAAGTGTTGCATGGCAAGTTTCAGGTGGGCTGTGTGCCATGGTGCTTCTTGCCAACAATCTTCTCCAGTTGAATCGAAATAGTGTTCACCGGAGGCGGGCACCACCTCCCCTCTCTCCTCTCTCTGCTTGTTTTTGTGTGGCTCACCAAGGCAGCTTGTCTCTAATGTTTATCTGCTGCCCTTTCAATTAGATAGGGACAACAGAGAAGCCTATTTTGACAGAGGTCTGTGTCACCTCAAGGCTATGGTTGCCACTGCTGAGGTCATGCCATGAAAGGGAAATGGAGAAGTACTGTTTCCCCTGACCACTCTGAAACACAAGTGATTACACTGACTGATCTGTCCAAGGGACCCTGGTTGTTGAGGATCAAAGGCCTCTGGTAGACCACCTTCAACTTCTCTTGGCAGTAGACTTGGCCTGTAGAGGGATGAGAGGGTCTGAGAAAAGAGGCAGAAGCCCAGTGCCTCTCGTTCCCATCCTGATCTTCGTGAGAACACAGGCTCTTTTTGAGGAACCTCCTATGCTTCCAATGTGATTTTTCTAAAGCATTCAATGTCACATCAAATATAATATAGCCTTGCATTTACTTTGGTACAAACTAAGAAGACTCGGGTGGGTCGCCATAGTTAAACAATTGGTCTCTGTGGTCTTAACACCCTGGTAGGTCTTCCTTGGCTCATGTGAAATCTGGATAAACAAATTGGGACCAGGCACAGAAACGGCAGAACAAAGTCAGACAAACTGCACCCACAAACCAATGTCCCAGGGCTCAGAAATATCTAATGTTTTAACTTTAATATTATTAATGTATTACATTTACATATGGTATAATCACATTTTAGAAAGAATAATTTAATTTCCAAAATCTGAAGAAGAAATATTGACACTTACTGCAAATCAAAGAGGGATGAACAAGAATAAGTAAAATGTTGGAACAATTGGCTCCTAAATTCCTATCTATTGGCCAGTGGTGTGGTTTGGTGGAAACTTTACCCTCTTTATACCCGATGACAAACATTCCCAAATGTATACTCAGTGCAAGAGAAAAGACAGAATACATTTGCTTTTTGAATTGCAGGTTGTTAACGGTCAAGAACTCTTCAAATGCAAGTTGCACATTGGAAAAAAATAATAAAAAAAGGTTCAAAAAGTGTTCTCGGTGGTCTGAAAATATGTCTACACATACATTGATTTTACATTCTGACAGGCAATGTTTTGTACATATGTCAGAGGTTTACACAGTCCTCATGACCATGAAAAATCCATTTTGTGTGCTTTATATAGGCCAATGCCAAACTGTCAAACAACATTTTGATTGCATGTTATTGTGGTGGGATGTTTTCTTAGTCTGTTGCTTTGCAGGCAGGACGTTTGTGCCCAGCATTTTATGAGCAAAGAAAAAGAAGTTGTGGCAAGTTCAATAATCTATAAAGTCACAAACTGTGAAAGTGAGATTTCTCTGACCTAATGGTTTCCTTTGTTTCTGTAGCCGTTGCATTCATCCATAAATCTGAGGTAGATAGCGAACTAGGTTTGTGTGATTGAATGCCAGCGGAAGTAAATGCTTAATATCCTCATAATAGAAATGGAAACAGACATGGGATGTTTGTTTCCACCAGCTAAGGTTTTTAATGATCTGTGTCTCATGTTATTATTAAATGTGATTGTTTCCCAACTATGTCTCCCTGGCAAACAATACAGTGTCACCATGGTTCATATGTTACCTTTAAAGGACACAGCAGCTTAAAAGGAGCATCAGGGTTAGTTTCCAGCCTACCTCTCTTGTATCTAACCTGCAGCCACCAGACGAGACAAGAAAAAGCAGAAGGACTTTATTGGCGCCTTTTTACATAGCTCTAAGACATGTTTACCAAAGAGCTGTCTATGATGCTGTTGTTCCGGCTTCAAGGAGATAAAAAACAAGATCATCCATTTGCACAATGTTTGCGAGTAGAGTTGGGTACCGAAACCTGGTGCTAATATGGCACCGGTTCCTTTACAAATGGCACTTACCTGTAAAGCTACAATGCAGATTTCGGAGCTTCATTTTGGTGTCTTTTAAATACCTGAGGTGTTTGGTCATAGAAGCATAATGGCAATGCTAGTCAACAGCATTACATACAATTGTTCTGATGGCAGCAGGTAGCATAAGGTTGGAAATCAGCTTGCAGTGTGGGTGTACCTGGCCCTGGCCATTGGGGGGAAGATTATTGATGTTGACGACATCAGCGTATCCTCAGGTAAGTAACTTAACGTTGATTGCAAATGTTATATTTAGAAAGTACTAACCAATCATCAAATAATGTAGAAATTACATAGCTAATATTCATATTTGTGGCTTTCCAGCTACTACAGAGACCCTGGCAAAGGAGGCTAATTTATATTTTGTCCCCCTTTTTTAGCTGATTAAATAACAAGATTCATTGGGTTTCTCTTCTAGCACCCCAATAAAAACTCTGTACTCTGTGACCCCCTCCTGGTCCATTGGCCAAATGTCTGCTGATCACATAGCACTTTATGAGAGGCTGGATAACAAATAGAAGAATTGTACTTTCATACAGATTCTTAAAGATTATAAACTCTAAAGCCTGTCCTTAAGCATTGCCTTCTGTGCGTACAGTGATGTTGGTCCAAAGGAAAAGACAAACGAGTTTCCCTTTCATCACTCAACAAAGTTTGGCAATGCATGCTTGGTTAAGAAGCGAGATAACTGAGTTCACTGCCATCTGAATGCACCAGAAATGTATGCACTCGAAAGAATCAACTAATGATACACTTTGCTGCAGTGGAATTTGAATAGCAAGTGCTAAATGGGACTAGAGCTGATGGGTTTTCTAGATTTCAAGGTCAAGGTTCAAGGTTCTTTGTTTAGTCATACGAACATAGAGTGTACTTATGCCGATGAAAATCTTGTGTCACAGGCTTCTCCAACAGTGAAGCACAGATAAACAGAAACAATATAGTGCAAGTAAATAGTAAATAGTATTACAAAAAGAAAAATAGTTTTAAAAAAGTGAAATAGTGCAATAAGAGTCTCAAGTTATTGAAATAGGATATATAGGTAAATAGATAAATAATTAGCAGCCAGATGAATATTTGGGATGTTGTTTCAACTGTTCAGGTGTTTAACAGATATATTTTGCTTCAACAGTTCAGGCGTTCAACAGTCTTATTGCCTCTGGGATGAAACTTTCTCTGAGTCTGGTGGTTTTAGTCTGGATGATGCGGTAACGCCTGCCAGACGCTGGCAGCAGTGTTCGAATTACCCATTTGCTTTCGGGGGAGCCCTATTTTTCAGTGCACATCCTGCTACTAAATATATCACACGCACGCTCTGTTGACTGGCGCAGGAGCGCGTATTCGATCAATTGCTATAAAATCACTCTGCTACTACTACAGAAGGTGTCACTACGCCGGCGGCTGTGGCCGTTGTTGAAGCCTCTTCAGGCTCCGCATCGGCAGGCTTCTCCCTCGGTGTGGAAGTTGAGTAAAGTTAGAACGATATTGGCAGATTCAGATTTCACGGATCAATAACTCATGAACAAAACGTTATTCAGACACAAATTACGTCTCCTAAGTACCGTGGTAAGGTTGACAACGAACTACAATCACATGTTGATTAAAAAAAAAGCCAATACGTGCTGTCCTCCAAACTGGACACATTAAATTGGTCTCTTTCCGCAGCCGGAGAAGAAACGAGTGCTCAGGGACCGTCTGCAAAGTGCAACACCGAAAAAAGAGAATATAATAATATTCAATCACTTCACTATTATACAGTATAATACTACCAAACTCACCACACACATCAATAGTCTCCTGATGCTCATACTACAGCAGAGAGTTTGGAAGAATGTGCTTTTGAATAATGTTGGGGAATATTTCTAATGTAAAATCTTCAATAAATATGGTATAATCTTCAATAACGTTACTTTATGTCTACCATACTCACCACACACATCAATAGTCTCCTGTTGGTCATACTACAGCAGAGAGTTTGGAAGAATATGGTTT
This sequence comes from Notothenia coriiceps, assembly GCF_000735185.1. NCBI lineage: Eukaryota > Metazoa > Chordata > Actinopteri > Perciformes > Nototheniidae > Notothenia > Notothenia coriiceps. The sequence goes on along the minus strand of NW_011336753.1, from coordinate 463,051 downwards.
GGAATAATTTTGGTGAATATGTATACTGTATAATAGTAACGTTATTGAAGATGATGCCATGTTTATTGAAGATTTTACAGCAACGTAAGTAGCGTAAAGAATGCAGCGCCGCCACGTACAGATGGCAACACCCAGACATATTCACAAATATAAAACAAATATTCAGAAACTGTAATGAACAATAACTATTATTTATTTCAAGAACTTTTATTTACAGAAACTCAACATTTCTAATCTGTGTCAACACAAATATGCACGATTGTTTTGGGCTCCCCCTATTTATCTCAAAGTCGGCCTTCAGGGGAGCTCCCTCCCTCTTCGGGGGAGCCAAGCTCCCCCTGGCTCCCCCCCATTTCGAACAGTGCTCATACCTCAACCTTTGACACAGCATAATTAAACCTTGGTATGTAAAGCTAAATAAACAGCAAAAGACCGGAAAATCATCTGTCTGCGTCTGGATCACTCTCTAAACCCTCCTGTGAAGTAATGGCTAAGGATATAGGACATTGGAACATTAAAATTGCCATTACATATTTTTAGGAAAAAACGATGAAACAATACAGATTTCAGTATTCTGAGCCCCTACTCTCCCCCTAACTGACGGCAACAAAAGTCCAACATTATACAATTACAATAAAGAAGAGTAAGTGTGGCTTGATATTGAGTAAGAAAAAGGTTGATACACGCTTTGAGAATGGGTCTGCAGAGAGCATTTCTCTGCGATCCCAACTCTTCTATTACCAACGCTCAGGGAGCTCTATGCAAGTCAATGGGACTCCCTGATAGTTGAAGATTGACGCTAAAGGGCCCCCACTGCGTTTGATAGTGACGCAAAGGGATCCTGACATAACGTCACTACAGTACGAGTTGGGAGTGAGCATGTGTTGCCCCACTCACCTTCAGACCCATATGCCCATTTGAATGAAATCTTTGGGATTATTACATCTACAATGACCATCATTGACCATTTTGCAGTTCAAGGGATAGTGTTTCATAATTTAAACAGTTCTATCAGTGGTTTTGGAATTGTATTAATACAAATCAGTACGTAATATACTTTCTCCACATCACTCGAAATTATAAAATAGCAGTGTTACTTTGACCGAAATTACACAGCTGAATCACTTCAATTAAAATATTACCAGTGGTAATATACTAAATATGTTTTTGAATAACTGATGACTATAAATTGAGATTGTATGAATCATTTGCAAACTAGCATTATCCTTATCTACACTTATAAATATAGTTGAATCTTTTATATAGCCTCTTTTAATGTTCTATTTCCACAGTATGGTTGTATTTTCATTGGATTTTAGCTTTTTTAATTCTATGTTTTAGCACCTTGTATTAGCAACGTATGTCCATGAACTGTCAGTTGTTTGTGGCTATTTTTCATATCAAGAGAGATAAAGTCACAGTTGCATTTTTCCAGTCAGATCCTGCTGTAATCCCAAAGAATTATATAACTGGTGTTAACAGTTGCTGACAAGATGTGCTCAGGGTGTGACGCATACCGCTCACATATCAAGTCAGCAAATGTTACCCCACTCCCTTTTCAAGTATCGTATGAGTAATAACAAACTTCATATATGCTGTATACAGCAGCACTTTTTAAACTAAATAAAGTTGACTGAAAAATGTAAAATAAAAAAGCATAATAGTTTGAAATCAAAATAGATCAAATACTAATGCATACATAGAATAATAGACTACAATGTCAAAGTGCAATTGCCATTAGTTGTAGAAAGGACATATTTGTAACTGGGGATTTTCAGATATACTGTACATAAAATGTGCTTTGCTGAAAAGTAGAGAGGTGTTCAGCTGGAATAAAAGCCGTTAGCCTAGCTTGAAGCAAGTTTTCTCCACCTGAGGATGTAGAGTTGTGCTTTAGACCAGAAAGGATGAACATATACAAAGCATTTATTAGAATAAATAATTATATAATCATTTACAGTAATTGTTGTTACATTTTAAAAGGTTTTAAAACAACAAAGCTGAGTGTCAACAGTCATGCTAATATGCTCACATTAAGAGTGCTGATTATTTTCACGTATAATGTTAATCATCTTCGCCATTTTAGGTAGACATGTTAGCATGCTAACATTGGCTAATTAGCAGTAGTAGCAGTAACAAAGTGGCCCAGGGTTAATGGGAATGTTCCAGTTTAGCAGGTATGTGCAGGTAACCCTAACCCTATAATCCATAAACCAAAAATATTGGACACATTTACATTTAGACCTCAGGGCACTGAATAAAAAGCTTATGAGAAACAAATTGAAGAGATACCTTTAGTGGATTTCATGACAATCTATTAAATAATTAAGATATGTCAATCAAAGCCAAGGTCTGACATTCCTATATGAATGGGTTCTCACTGAAGGACAGTCAGTTGTCCAAATTAGGAACCTGAGATTTAAAAGGCAGATGGGAAATGTTGAGTCAGTTCAAACTGGCCATACTGAGAGTGATAATCTACTCACTATATAAGTTTTTACTGTGTCCAAATGGTTTGCTATGGCAAATGGTACCTTTTTCGCATGCAAGGCAAAGAAAAGGGTCCCTTTTCCAATCAACAGTCTTATATAAAAGACAATATGTGGCTTGGTCTTTTCTACTTAAATAGAATATGGACAACATGTACAGTATATGGCTCTTTTCTGCTACCCCTCTAAATGCTTTTACATTTACAAGTCAGCATTCACAACATTCACAACATTCACACACATTCATACAGTGATAGAGGCTGCCATACAAAGGTCCACCTGCTCAGGGAGACTAACATTCACACACACTCACACACTGTTGGGAGCCAATTGGGGTTAAGTGGCTTGCCCAAGGACATATCGACGTGTTTCTGCAGGGGATGGAACAACCGATTTTCCAATTGTAGTAAGACCATCTACCTCCTGAGCAACCGTGGGCCCATACAACACAAGTCTCACAACATTGATTTGACTTTTTCCAGGCACTGCTTTATTTTCACAGTGTTTTGAATTGTTAGTCACAATACAGTATGAATAACATTTACAGAGAATGACATTGTACACAGATCATATATGTGTTTATATTGCTTGAGTTGAATGCAATACATAGCAGTATGCCTATTAGCAATTAGTATAACAGACAACCCTGCTCTCCTTTTCACAGGATCATTGAACATGTTGAGGTTGTCGGGCTGAACAAATACAGCATTTGATTTTTGAAGTCTACAGCTACTTACAGGATTGGATATGCAACATGATGTCAGACATTTACAGGAGTTACAGAGCAACCTGTCAAGCACTTAGATGAATCATTTGAGTTACACTTTACAAAGATTAAAAGCCATATAAACTTCTTTTTTTTACATAAATTATGAAAACAATCGTTTTTTTAAGCCAAGACAGATGAGTTTTGCCACTGGGGGAACAAAGGGCCCTATAGAGTCCAAAAGGACCCTCCTGCCATAAGTAGGCAGAAGCCCACAGAGCTAAGATGCAGCTTTGCCAAAACGTGCAAAAATACCTGAAATTATACTCTGCAATTAATATAATCAGCAGCGCGGCTACAACATTTGGGCAAAGAAGCGCTGAAAAGCAAATGGTGCTTGCTTTTTTCTAATGCTTGATGTAATCTGTGGTATAAATATTTAAGCACATTAAGTTTTTTAATTGTAATTGATATCCCCAAATATGAAGATATGCATTTAGTGAAAAAAGATGTAAGACCAACACTTTATTAAAATGCTATATTTAAAAGCACTGTCATTATGATAATTTGAAACCCATTTATCTATAGAATTTCCTTTTGGTACAGTATAACTGGAATAGCAAGCCTGCTGTGCTACATTAGAAGAATATGTACCAATTGCACATGCTCCTTGTTTTATTTTTGCTACTTTAAAAGAATAATGTGAAAGGAAGCAGCAAAACTTCTTAAAAGATTTGACTGCAGCAGAGGTAAGAGGAACTGTGTGTGTTTTGGCTGGAGAGACTCAAAGTGAACCAGACTCTGGTGAATGTGTGTGTGGACAGTTTACTGGTGGGTAGTTAAACTAGCCTATAATCATTCTTCAATTAAAACATCTGCTATGTTTGGCTAGTACAAACCAATAAAAAGTATCCTAAATAGAAGCTGTGTTTAACAAAGAAACACTGAAAGGCATCTGAATAACAAACACTATATTGGGTCACATAAATTCAGTAATCCTTTCGTTATGTACGAAGCATTTCAACAGCACTCATTTCGACAGTTCATTTTAAAGTTGTCACACTGCTGCTTCCAGTTTCTCTTTAGATACAATGGGTGTGAGTTGCATTAAATAATGTTTTGGTCAGTGTTTATAAAATGTTGGATTACATTTGTGAAATGTCTCTTCTTTTTTGTTTCATGAATATTGTGGGACACATTCTTTTATTATTCTGATTGGGACCCGGATGTATGATTACCTAGAAGAGCATCAGGACTGTTTTAGGCATATGATAGCTATGTGATTAACATGATGATTCAGTCTCTACGGAGATAGACATATGACTGTCATGTTTATTGCTTACGTGGGCCTTAGCTAATCTAAACTAAGGCCAGAATACTGGTTTGAACCTGTGTTCTGCAACTTGTGACTGTGTAACACTCTCTTGTATATAAGCATGTGAAGGACACTGATCTGGGAACTATTTGTCCCACGCAGCCCTATGTGTGATGACTACTTCCATTCTTGCAACGATAATAAATACATGTATCCTGATATTTAAGACCAAGCCGGTGACGAGTGATATTTTTTTTTTCATTGTTAAACTAATATCGAAACCAAACACTTACTTTGAGTGCTTCACACCAAACGCCTATTTAAAGGGGTATGCAGTATACCCTTTAAGCTACTGGAAGGCTTTGATTTTAAAAAAGTACAACTACCTGCATTTAATTAGTTGATGAGGGCAGTATTTGTTGAAAGAAGAAACTGAGAACAGCAGATTGATAAATGCTGGAAGTATTGTGCTGTGGAAATGCTTTATGCACATAACCCTAACCCTAAGGTGGACGTGATGCGAAGCTTTGCATCGCGCTGCTCACACGAGTTTCACCATGGCACTCAGTTGTGTTTACTGGAGTCATTCAAACAGGACGCGCAAAGCCAAAGGCTGATGTTTTGTTTTCTAATTCAACAACGTCAGTACGCCAGTGCAGACAGCAACAATCTGTTTCTTTGCATTGACGCGCAAAACATTGGCTTTTCGTCCGGTGTGAACTCACCAACAGAACGGACAACATGTTTATCTCTATTATAACCAAATCTTTTTGCATTTGGGTTCTGGAATTTGTACTAATTTAGTTGCACCCTGGTTGCAAGGTGTACCAATATTGAGGAGGGACATCTGAAGAACACAAATTGGGTTGGTATGCCATGTATTAAAACTGGGTTAGTTGTTTTGGAAGTGAAGTTAGTACTTGAGCTGAGTAGAAAAACGAAATACAGATATTTTTTGTGTCAAATGTTTCTAATACATGAATCAGGTGTTCTTATTAATTATCCTATGAATACTCAATAAGGAGTTATCACACCGTATGAAAACAACTGCAACAGATTTCATGTTTGCATAGATGAATGTAGCTATCAGTACATTCCTTGTTAGTTTTGCATGGTTGAATAAACCTCAGACATTACTTTTTACTGAAATGTCAGTTAATTAATAACTATAGTGTCACCTTGAACATTTTATAAACATATATGGAATCTCAACAATGCAGAAATGCTGTTTTATGCGAAAAAAACTACTTGATGTTTTACATATGTGCAGCCATTAGAACTGGGCCGGACATGCCACTGTTTACGACAGTTCTTTGGTGTTTGTGAAAAAGTTCAAAAACCTCTTGTCTGTGGTTTTGTTAAGGGCTGATGTTGGTGTGTCATGTTCCTCTCCCTGTATCTGCATGTCTCACATTTCCATTCCTACATTTTAGAGCATGAGAAAGATACCTGAAGTAGTACTCACCTGGGTCAGAGTGTAAAGGAATTAGGATGTATGGATGTATAGTATAGTTACAGAAGATCGAAAAAGAGTACAGTTGTTTTAGGGCTGGAACCTGGATCTTTTTATACATTTCCATGAAATGTAATTCTGTACTTTAAAATGTATGTTATGGTATATATTCTCCAATAATGGCAACAATTTTAAATACTGACAATCTTGCGTATTCCATAAAACACTGTCAGCTTACGAAATCTTTTACTTTGCAAAAACTCTTATACTTTCTGTACTGAGCTGCAGAGAAAATAATGATGATGTTTTGGGTTATTATTGTATGTCCTGCAGTAGCTGACATTACCTCACTTGCCCACTGAACAAACCTTCCTTACTGTTTGTCCCAGAGCATGTAGAGATGGCCGTCAGGGAGACTTTTTCCTAGGTTCTGTTTGTTTATCCGATCTGAAGCTCTACGCTAAAATGATAATGTTACTTTTCAAAGAAACCAAGCATTCTATTTCTACACAAATACATTTTCCTTTTGACATGTATATTTAAAAAATGTGTTGCCTCTTTACGTATCAGTGAGGATGATGATGATGAAACATGTGCCTATGAAATAAATAAGAAAGTGTAGGCTACAGCTAACGTTTACAGAATTTAAAGAGAAAATTTGCTATTTAGCTAGCAAAATGTTTTATTGATTGGCTTAAAAGTAACTTTTCTCTACGCTCTGCAGCTTTGAGGGGTGAGCCATTCTGAATATCCGAACATTCGAACAGTGCTCCCTGTTCACGAACTGTTTGGTTTGTGACTATTAACAAACACACTCTTAGCGTCCTGTTAAGAACTGCTGGTGCTGCTCATTTAATCATAACTTATGGATTGAGTGCTTGATATTATATATCAATATATATAAATATATATATATA
>NW_011336753.1:434050-456163 GCF_000735185.1 Notothenia coriiceps | reverse complement strand
TAAACAACATTGTATCATTTAGATAACGAAAGTACAATATATTGAACACTGTGCTGCTGTCATTTCCCCCTAATGATATTGTGAATTATAACTCACAATGAAAATTGTTGAGGAAAGTGGGTATCGAGTAGACATGTAGAACTAGATAAGCTTATGATAAGCCAGCCTTGTCTACTTATTAAGGAAAAGTGGGAGGTTCTTTTTAATGAACAGTAGCTTCTCTGCTTTATCAGCCATAAGTCTGTTCCTCTTCTCATCAAGCACATGAGAGGCAGCGCTGAACAGTCTCTCGCTGTCAGTGCTTGTGATTTGATCTTACTCCGCATATTTGTCCGGGTGTTTTGATTTCAAGTGGCGGAGTAATCCCGAAGTGGTGAAAGTCTTAGCAGTTACACCCCCTCAAGAAATGTCAGCTGAACACGTTTTACAAATCGCAATCCGCGCCTCTTTCTCTGATATTTTTAAATATCTCCAAGCGGCAGACATGTTGGCTGTGAGCCAGCCGCGAGCATGGTCGCGCGCCGTGCTTGTCGCCGCGTTTTGATTACGTCATCACAACAACACGTTAGCTTACCAACGTAACCCTGTTCTCTGACATTCGGTGATATTTTTTCGGTGCTAGAACCCTTTCGGCCGAAAGCCGAAAGGGCCTTTTTAAGCATTTTCGGCCGATAATTTTCGGCGGCCGAATATTCGGTGCATCCCTACTTTAAATGTTGAAACTGCAAAGACTTGAGGGATGGCATTATCTCAATGTATTTTGTAAAGGATGGGCTGTGTATCCTAGGCTAAAGGAGATAACAAGGGAAGCATTGAAGCTCCTTTTCTTATCATCAAGAATATTTGAACAGTTCTTATCATGGCTGCCACTTCGGAACTCCTTTGTCATTTCTATCCGTAAGGAAACTTTCCCTAAGCAAAAAGACTATTCGACCGCAGTCCTGGTCAGAAAACTGGGCAGGGAAAAAAGAGGAATAGCAGGAGGAGAAGAAACACACATGCACTTTAGGGGCTGGCAAGTAACATGAGTCTTCATAATAACACCTGATTGTTGTAAGTGTAATGTAAGTTTATTCAATGATACCCAGGAAGAGGTAATGGTTTGACGCTTTAAGAAGACTCTTGATGTGGTGCTATTTATCTGTCCAAACTAAACTCATTCCAGTCCAAGTTTAAAGAACTCCTCACATCGTAATTTCAACAGTGCTTTTGCTGTTACATACATATTCTGACAAATTCTTTATGAGAAAGTATTTGATATTCCACCTTAACAATCCATTTAGGTATTACTACAGTCCTGACGATGACTACTCTAAGCACCATCTCCAGGAAGTCCCTGCCTAAGGTGTCCTATGTCACTGCCATGGATCTGTTCGTCTCCGTTTGCTTCATCTTCACCTTCGCTGCCCTCATGGAGTACGGCACTCTGCACTACTTCACCAGCAACAGACCGACCAAGAAGTCCAAAGTCAACAACAACACACAGGTACCCAGCACTCATTCCTTTCTTCTTCTTTCTTTTGAACCAAATTAGTCTAATGGCAACATACTGAAATATGTCTTTGTTTCCCTCCACAACAGAAAGCATCCAGCATGCTGAATCTCCGCCCCGGCACGTCCCTGCTGCAGATGAACAACATTGTGCCCTATCACGAGGAGGACGACTATGCTTACGAGTGTTTGGATGGAAAAGACTGCACCAGCTTCTTCTGCTGCTTCGATGACTGCCGCTCAGGTGCCTGGCGTGAAAACAGGATGCATGTGCACGTTTCCAAGATTGATTCTTACTCGCGAATATTCTTTCCCACTGCTTTTGGCCTTTTCAATCTGGTTTACTGGATTGGATATCTGTATCTATAAAACCAGAACATCTCAAAAAGACGACTGGAGTTTAACCTCTGCAAGCATTTAAAAGCATAGCTGCTATTGTAGCATTAGGAATATTAGCTTTGTTGGCAAACAAGAAAACCAAATTGCAAACTAATTATGAATGAACTCTGTACCAACAGCCTGAGAACAATATGGATATTTCTTATCCCTAGTGAATAATGCATTAATGATTATTGCGACTCATTGACCTTTTCGTCTGGCACCAAAATGAAGATTCCTCTTTACATGCATTTTAAAAAGCTAAAGGATTCATTTCCATAATTTTTTTTCTGGATTTTCTCATTGGCAGGGGATTGATTCCATTTGATATGAGCCTTAACCGTGAAATGGAAATGACATACTTGAATATCTTCCCTTATGGAATTGCCTCACCCCCAATCCAAAGGGGACACGACTTTCCTTGTTGGTCGGCATAGCAGATTATGTAGATTAAGTCTGCCATTTGCGCTAGTATTTTGTAATTGAACTATTAGGTAAGAGCCCTGATTATATAATTCCTCTAACATTGGGATCTTAACATTAAGGTAAACCTAAAAACTCAATAAAGCCAAATGAAATGTTTCCTTTGTCAGCTAAGTTATTCATGTTAATAGCTAAATCCCCTCCTTCTAGGTCTAAGGCTTACCACACTCTTAGTGCGTGTGTCTGCATAGCATTAACTTCTGGCTCATTGTATGATAGACACGCATCGCCCCTTTGCTTTTTATTATCTATTTTTGCAATGCTTTGGAGAACTGGATACGTCATTAGGGACATTTGATCAGTGTAGCATTGAGCCAAAATGGCCTGCCAATCGAGAACAAAAACACCTGGATCATCCTGGGTCTTGGAACCATAGAGCATGCACACTTGCAATTTTGATCTTGTCCTTATAGTATGGATGATTGGACTAACGCTCTCTCTCTATCGAGAACAATTGATAAACTACCTTTTATCTCTTGTCATTCTTATTTCATCAGCAAAGGGCAACATAGCAAAGACATGAAGGAAAATGTAGGCCTGAATCGGAAACTCCAAACTTGCAAATGTTGGAATTAAAACCTCCTCAGATTTAAATAGGACACTCATTTGAAAGGCTTTTTTAAGAATCAGCAGTTTTGATACTTGATTCAAATTAGTTTACATTCTGTGAAACCCTAACCCTACCCACAGCAGCTTTGAATGCAGAAATGTTTGCACGAGTTAGACTCCAGTCTAAACAGAGGAGATATTGCCATCAAACCTAAAAAAAATTACACAAATGTGTGTTTACTCTTTGCTGCTGTGCTATTGATATTGTTGAGAAGCAGGATAAAGAGGCCAATAAGCTCTTATGATTCGTTATTGATTTGCAGGAATGTGGGGTACTATTGGTCACTTCAACACAAGAAGGGAACATACCTTTAATGTTCATAGGGTTCTATTTTTGTAGGCGACACCTGACAGCGTTCTGATTGGTGGGGTCCTACATGGAACGCATTTATAAAGTTATTCAAACAGTGAATTCATGAACAATGATGTATGTTTTTCAAAGAGCCAGAATTTATACTCTGATATATCATATGTTATAAGACTGACCGTTTTTCAAACAGGTCAGGAAAATGGTCATATACTCTTTAATTCAGTAGTCACGTCCTATTTCGAGATTGATACAGCAAATTGATTTGGTTTCTGAAAAGGTTTGAGAAAAGAATGTCCTTTACTAATTATACATGACTTGAATTTCCTTGTATACAGTTCTGTTGCATGTAAAAGAATCACTGTGTGAACAGATATAGTTGCCACCCTGCAAACCACCTGAAACACAAAAGGAAAATAAACTGACATATCTCCAGCAACATCCAGTATCATAACAGAGGATTTTAATATTATAGACTTCAAACTAATTTTTTTCCCTCCATTTTTTTCTTTTTGGGTTCTGTCTGTACAAAAACAACTTATTTTATCCAATCCCAGTTTACTATTGATGGACATCATCAGGTTGAATCATTTTTCAGATTGTAGTCAGTTTGGATCAATTCAAAGATTAAGATTTACCTTTAAATCACACCACAAAGAGATTGCATGAACATTCATAACAGCGCTGTCTCTGACACATTTTTTTATTCAGATGCAAGTTAAGACTGTTGCTGGATCCTACTGTTCCTTCACTTCAGCACAAATCAAACCAACCAAAGTAACCACCTTTCTGTTCCAACTCTCATGATTGTTCCTGCGGCTAACTTTCATTAAGCTAACCAGGAAGTAAGACTTATGACAAAGCAGAGCGTATAATGGCATTATCACTTGATAGCGATGGGAAAACAGCCTATCCGTACAGTGATACATGCGCACTATAAAACCGTCCTGCCAGACACGAGTAAGATCAGATCGGCGACGAACGCTGTCTCTGGTTGTGAAAGAGAAGATTAAAGATAGAATATAGTATAGATAACAAAACTACGAGAACTATGAACAAGACCCTCTGCTGATCACATCGTCCATAATTAGATATTAATTATATATGTGAGTCAGTANTTAACTCGAAACACCTGCAAGGGTTTCCTGAGCCTTGAAAAACACTCAGCTTGGTTCAGTAAACTAAATCACAAGTATGGGGAAGACTGCTGATCTGACAGTCAGATCAGCAGTCTTCCCCATACTTGTGATTTAGTTTACTGAACCAAGCTGAGTGTTTTTCAAGGCTCAGGAAACCCTTGCAGGTGTTTCGAGTTAATTAGACGATTCAAGTGATTCGTTGAACACCCTACTAGTATTCTTTATATTTAGAGATAGGATATTTGAGTTTTCTTAAGCTGTATGCCATAATCAGCAATATTAAAATAATAAAAGGCTTGCAATATTTCAGTTGATTTGTAATGAATCCAGAATGTATGACATTTTAGTTTTTTTAATTGCATTACAGAAAATAAAGAACTTTATCACAATATTCTAATTTTCTGAGACAGTCCTGTATCAGGAAAACGCACATTAAGCTGTTTCCTTTTGCTACATTGAGTCTTATATGGCTGTAAAGTGCTGTCTATGGTCCTGAAATGTTCTGCAGCACTGAACAAAGTATTGCATTAGAAACAGCTTTAAATGTGCCACAGAACTATTATATTATTTGCAATAAATAAATGCTGCTTTGGCGGGGAGGTTCGTTTTCTGATGCAACAACTGCTTATTGTTCTGCAGTGAACAACAATATTTGAGCCGCTCAGCCTGTTGTTCTCTTCCATCCAACTTAATCAACACTGATGAATGATATTCAATAAGATATTCCTCTGATATAGTTTGAGCCATTGTTTTGCTTCAGCTTTGCCAATTAGATTCGGCCTTGCTCCCCTGCGGTTCGTACACGCTCGACAGACATAGAAACATGATGCAGTGTGACAGGCAGCAGAGCAGGATGGTTACATCAGGAGCGTTTTGTACACAACATTTGTCATCATGGAAAAAACCTTCACTAATGTTGAACCTGTTTTTTTATTGACTTTTAAGATAAACCATGCACTCAAAGGTCCCATGTCATGGCCATTTCTACTGATCATATTTCCATTGTTGAGGTATACTAGAATAGATTTAAATTGTGCAATTTTCCAAACTCACATTGTTTTCTCATACAGCATCTCTGTATAGTATGTGTATTTACCAGGTATTCACTCTCTGTCCTAAACGGCTTGTTGGAGCTCCTACCCCCCCCCTCCCTGTGAGCCCAGTGTGCTCTGATTGGTTGCGAGGCTCGTTGCGAGGCTCGTTGCGAGGCTCGTTGCTGTGAGCCGCTGCTGTGAGCTGCTGCGAGGGGCGGACAGGTTTCCAGGTCGGCGAGAACAAGCGAAACTCATCCTGAGCACACACAAACACTCACAGCCGAAGTAAAAACAATAAGTGTGGCTTGATATTGAGTTAGAAAAAGGTTTAGAACGCTGTGAGCATGGGTCTGCGGAGAGCATTTCTCCGCCATCCCAACTCGTCTATTACCAGCATTCAGGGAGCTCTATGCAAGTCAATGGGGACTCCCTGTTAGTTAACCAAGGGATCCTGGTGTGTGAGGTGCTCCGCCGATTGGTCCATTTGGGCCAATCCGGTTATTTGTTGTTGATTTGAGTGTTCACACGTCACAGAACCCAGGAAGCAAACAATGGAATGAGAAATCTCCAACGAGGCGTTCTGGGTTAGCATAGACAGGTATTTTCTGTGTTAGAGCTTTACTCGCTACAGGGTGTACTTTGAGGGTTTTTGACTCTGCAGACCGTTTACATGCATAAAAACCTTCATAACACACAAGGGGACGGGTAATAACCAGAAAAGCATGACATGGGCCCTTTAAGTTTCTTATCATCGATAAGCATCTGATGACAGTCCATTTAAGCACTGTGTAGCGTGCGTATTGTAACCGAGCTACAGTTTGTGTGTACTTTGGATCTAATAGCCCGGGGTCATGAAGATTTCTGCACAGATGACTGGAGAGATAATTGACTTTGGAGCGAGCCCGTGCTGTGGTTTTGTCAGACATGAGGAGGGAACCGAATGTGGTAAAGAGCTGCTGGAAGAGGAGTTTGTGACACGTTACAGCACACAATGGAACAAACACAAAAATATGCAAAGCCCTGCTTAATTCAACCATTTATGTTTGGCACAGCTTGCATGAATTGTCAACTCGTGAAATTATTTTTACAATGCATGAAAATGTGTTGGAAGGAATTAATTCCTTGAGAACCAAGTCAATTTTACCACAATACAAACAGAATTTAAAACACAGAAAATGGGGTTGAACATATTTGTTTGGGGGGTTAGTAGGCCTAAGTCTTTTGTTTGTTTTTCAGCATAATTTTCACGGACCCATTATTTCCAATGACAATATAATTAGAATAACTTTGCACTTAAAATGTCAATTTTTCCACAAAAGTATCTATAACCCATGAAACAGCTTTATGCTTAGTTCAAAAACTGTTTAATGTATAATGGCAGTGGCTCAGTAAGTAGGGGCTTGGACTGGGAGCTGCAGGGTCACTGGTTCAAGTCCCCGACCAGACCAAAAATATGGAGTGTGGACTGCTACTTGGAGAGGTCCCAGTTCACCTCCTGCCATGCCGTGGCGCCCTTGAGCAAGGCACTGGATAATCCCCCTTGCCCCCTCACTCCCATTGCTCCCCGGGCGCTGTACAATAGCTGCCCACTGCTCCTACACTAGACTCCTGGTACTAGGATGTGTTAAAGAGGGGTTTCATCCCTCCCAATTTTAAAATGGTGACCAATTTGTATGTATTATAAAATCAGCTTGTTTTGATAATCATTATTTATCAGACAGTGTAATGGTGGATATTAAGAATATTTGATATTTCTTCTGACATTCCCACTGTTCTGCACAGTCACAATGTTGAAGTCATAAACCTTTCATTAATCCCCAGGTCTCTCTTGAAACTGGCTGCTCTGCAGTCTGCCCTGGAGGTATTACTTATAACTACCCTCGGCTTTTAGGCTATGACAGAAATTATGACCTTAATAAAGTCGACTTTGCAACATTTGCATGCCTAAGCATCTTGCAAGTGATACAAGAAGTCTGTCTGGCTCTGTTTAAAGGCTCCCCTGGGACGTCGCTTGGCAGGCAATGGACGTCCTCGTGGCTGAACGGCTGTCAAAGTAACTAAAAGATACTTAAAGAACAAAGTCCAACTCGCCACTTGTCATTTGACTTATTTATGTTGCTATAAGAGGTTTTAAATAAAGGCACAAAGCTTTATTAACATTTAGGAGGGAATGTACCACATAGGTAGAGTGATCTAGGTGCACGATTACTCCGAAAATGTGAGAAATTCACTGAATCCTCAGTCATCAAATTGCAAAAAAGGCAAACGTTAAGATGGAGTGGTGATGTTTTAAAAAAAAGTTCTGGCTCTATATTTCTTGTTGATTCTGCAAAAATCAGCCTGCACCGCTACTTCATTCTCAGGATACATCTCTCAGCAGGATGAGTGTAGCTGTGTGTGGCTGGGGTGTATCCAGTAGTCCTTCTCAGCGTAACACTGCAGATAAATGTCACAGACCCAACAAAATAATGCTGGAATGAATTATCCACTTATTGTTGTTTATGGCCCCCTGTTGGATAACAAAGATATGGGTTCTTTTGATTGGATTGATTATATATTTATAAAATATATATATTTAAATATTTACTGATATGTCAACATGATCAACATTTCAACAGGATGGTGTTTTTTTATTTTTCCATTATGATCCCTTGATATTACTTTTTTCCATCTCAGATTTGTTCATAGAAAACCCTACAGTTATCTAACTTTTAAAACATTTCCAGGAATACTGTGTTTAATGTTCAAAATCATTTGTAAACTGATTGAACAACAAAATAACATGGTTTGTGAACAAATCTAAATGCCCCTTTCTGTACTTTGCATTACACTGAATTGTTTGTTTTTTTACTTTATAATTTCTATCATGCTTTTGTTTATCCATGGCCAAGCTCAATGGGACTTGCCTGGTTACATAAAGGTAGTATATAAAAATATATAAGTGAAATAAAAATGGGTCCTGCTCTGTTGTTTTAAAGGGTTTTTGTTTTTAAATCAGAAGTCAGAAATGTTAACCTGCATATGCATATAAAGTGATTAAATTGAAGTTACTAATTGGTCATATAGGAGTTTATCTGTATTTTATGCTGGCTTAAAATCACGACATTCAAAACCATCCACTTGCATCGGCTTTACCTTTTGTTTTTATTTGTGTTATTTATAACTTTTCTCTCCAGGCTGAGGGCCTAGTACATAAAAACAACAATCATTATTAAATCACATTAAACGAGGGAATAAATGTGAATTTGCACGCAATATAAGCAACACTTAACACAAGTCCACCGCAGGTTTTTCATCTCTCAGTGAGAACTTGAGGGGTGGGGCCTGTAATGCCCGTTGGCAGCTAGGGTTTGGATGCAAATATCACGGCTTTGAAACTAACTACTTGTCTGAGTTGGATGCAGTTCGACGCTCCTAAATGGATTTTAAAAGCGCAACCCGCAGGAGCTTCATTGCAAATACGCAGCCTGACTTAAGAAGACGAAACAAAAACTCTCAGTGACTAAATTCATTGGAATATATTTATATATCTATGCATTTTTCATGCGTATAATCTTTTGCTGGACGAATTTTAAATTAATTTCACATTGCAATGAAGTAACCTCAAATTGTGACAGATGTGAAAGAGATGAAATCATATGTCTTCCTAAAGGATGCCAGAGAAAAGTTGCATGGGGGTATCCTGTAGGAGGAGTTCTTTGTGACCAAACAAGTAACGGATTTTCCCTTATAAAAAAGGAAATTGAGTCCGGACTTCTCAATGAACAGCATTACCCGGAGCCCAGGCTGTACAGGTGGGTGGATTCTTAATCCATATTTTACTTTTTTGATAAACCGGGGCTTTGAGTAACATTTTTTTTTATTAATACAAAATGTAATTTGGGGTTCATTTTCTTTGTAATTAATCTATAATTTAGTTGGTTACGTTATTACCAGAACCAATAAAACACGATCTCATTTTAACAGGTTCATTTACCATTATTATCATTATTTTTTTACAACTTTCACAATGATATGTATGCCAGTGACGACCATTATTGTATATTTGTCATTGACATTTTCCATGTTTGTGATTTACACCTGAGAGTATTATCATGAGTTTCTGCAGATTTTTCCTTTTTACAAAAAAAAAAAAGACTTATCTTTACCTATCTTAAAGTAACCTTGTCATACATTGGAGCTACTTTAATGTCATCCTCCAAAGCTCTGAAGTGACAAGAGAGAGATAGAAACAGGACAGTAAGTTGAGACAGAGATGCTGGACTTGGGACAGGTGGGAATCTGCACTTGATGTTCCCTTTTCTCTGAGAAGCAGAGCAATGCTACAGCTGTATGCAGCATGGTGTGTGAGCCTCCAGGCAAAGCTGAACTGTGCTTAACTGAGCTGTATAGAATCAAGCCTCTGACTGCTGGAGCTGTGCAGGGCTTTAGTCCTACATGAAAAAAAAAAGAGTTTGGTGTGGTTGGGGGAAACAGGCTCTCCTCTGCTCTGAGTGTTTTTCAACTGCTACTCATTTGACCTCCCACGGCCTGAACTGTTTAAGCTGCAGAGCTGAGGAAGTGATTACCAAAATGGTTGAGGCTTCTGTGGAGGCAGCAAGGTGTTTCTCCACACTCTGTAGAGGTGGAGAGGCTAATCACCTACAGATGGAGAAAAGGTGTTGAGAGCATGGGAACCTGCATAAGGATAAAGCCCCAATCAACACCTCATTCCCAGTCTCATCATCTCTTGATGTTCTTCCTGTTCATTGTGGGTTGATTTGGCTAGCACTGCCAGAGTTTATAGCTTGGATGTACAAATCATGGCTTTTATTAATATTGAGAATGTTTTATAACATGAATGTTGAAATCACCCACAGGTCCTGAAGCTCTGTTTGCTGCAAACACGGGCAGCCACATTTGTGAAAAATGTCCTTATTTAAAAAACTGAATTGACCACTTACTCTACTTAGGGAGTGGCAGATGCCATTTAAAAATAATTCCATTTTAAAACAAGAGTGTTTTGAGGTTAGTGTGGGTACAGGAAAATGTTGGCTCCACCGGTCGGTCATTCCTGAGAGAAACAACACATTATGACGGACAATAAAATCTCTGAAGTTCGTGCAGTTCTTTGTTTTTGTGTCTATTGTTGCACATTGCAAAGGCCATTATAAATGTCCTTCTAACCTTCATTGCTTTTTTAAGATCAAAGCTTTTTTGCCTATATTATATGTGTTAATGATCCTTATTTAGCTCTTAAATATGTGTCCGATAACCAGTAGCTAGTCACAAGTAGAAAGTTCATCGACAGGTTGCATTTGTAACTCTGAGCTCAGAGTTGTGGCACCTTCTCGAGTTCAATAAATTCCCAGTGTGGGAGCTCCCTTTCAGTGTTTGAATAATTGATAGATCAAACTTTGGACTTACAAAGGAGGCAATTTAATCTCCTGACTATTTGATGAGAGGGGCTTAGTTTCATTGGGCTCAGCTGAATGTGGCTGATGGTGAGGCAAGCACACAGTTTAATGGATGAGGGAGCAGAGACAGGGAACTTTCAAAACACACAGGTGCCACGAAAACACCGCAGTTGCCCGATGAGATGACACGTTGAAGACTGGTTAGAAACAGGCCTTGCAATGAAGATGGGCTAAGAGTACAACAATCTGCTTTCTCAGTTGTATTTAACAGCCTGGTCCTGTCTCTTATCTCCATGGTTTGTGCGAGCAGATATGGATGGGCTGAGGTGTGCTTCTGGCGGGTTGCACAGAGCCGTGGGAGTGCTGCGTTATGAAAGAGTCTCTGGCACATGCCTTGAGTTACTCAGTGCTGGAAAGGTTATGTTCTGAGTGATCCAGAGACTTAGCATGTCCCATTCTCCACTCCCTCAAGGAACAGGTGCTGAAGAAACTGGCTGCGCCACTCTTTTGGCTCATTCCCGTAAATATGACTTCAGCCGAGAGGTGTCAGTGACATTTGTGAGTCATTAAGTGTTAAAAAGTAAATAAACCTAATGGCGGGGAAGAGGGACTGAAGTGTTTCCCAAATAGGAAAGGATACACTTACCCATGTCCTTTGTTAGCTGGAAAGCAATGCTATGAAACTGCAATGATTGGAAAAATAAACCTTTTTCTCGATATATGGCTCTAGGTTCAAGAAATTCTGTATCATTATTAGGCTTCAACAGATGCTCCCATTTACAAGCGGCTCTACTAAACTTTATTTAGCTCATAAAAGAAGTTATGTCGTAACAATAATGAGGTATTTTTTTACTTAGGGGTTCTATTTTCCTCCATTTGAAAGTTCAGCTTCCCAAAAAACAGGATGTCTCCTCATTACCACACACACTGGTGCTGCTCATTATTCCATTAATTTATGAACAACACAAAATAGAGACATTTTTTAAATTTAAGATTGGGGTCTACCATACATCCTATTCTGAATGCTCACATTTTTTGGTCAGTCCATTCAAAAAGAAAATAGTGAAATATGAAATGAATTTGTGCTTTTTGATTTACACTTTAACAAATAATGTAATGTTGCCTGCTGGAATGTTTAGACGCACCAAATGGCATTGTCCTTAGTGTGATTCAGAGCCACAACCAACTCAACAGCCAAATATGGTCCTATTTTTCTTTATTGAGCTGCGAGGGAGGACCTCCCATTGCTTGGATCCTAACATGTTCTGTGTGTCCTCTTCACACAAGAGCTGTAAATACAGGCAGCGTATGACACTATCTAAAAAAGATCTCATTACCAAATATGACAAAGGCCGTTAGTCTTAGTGTGGGTTGCATTTCCCAGAGAGAGTTGAATGTATTTTCAAAGAATAAACATGCTCAATTTATCATCCAATTCCAAATAAAGCTTGAAATGCCAGGAACCCAAAGTGAAAGCAGTGAGGACAAAACAAATATCTTCTCATAGCATTGGGTTAGAAAACAATGTCCCTGGTTTGAGAATGGAAATGTGTTGAAAGCATATTGGAAACACATATTGAAGGAATAGCTCCACGTTTGGAAATAGGATTATTGGTTTTCTTGCTGACAGTTAGTGAAAATATTCATACCGCTATGAAGCTAGAGCCAGCAGCTGCTTAGCACAAAGACTGGAAAAAAAGGGGAAAACAGCTAGTCGCTGTCAAAAGGTAGACATATACAAGGTAGAAATATACAAAAGATAAATCTGAACAAAAAGGCAAAGCGCAAAAACTATTTTAGTTTCTTGGTTTGTTTCTTGGTCAGGTTTATCAACGTTTGGAGTCTTGCCCCAACTCTATGTGGATGTCGGACAAGAAAAAAAGACTTTGTAGCAAGTTCTCATAGTGGCCAAACTGTGCAATTACAACTTCATGGTTCCTCTCAAAATGCCGCTGGGACCAAAACAACATTTGTCATTGTCTTACATTTCGAAAAAAACTTTGATATGATAAATCTACTACACAGTATGAACGCTTAAATAGCCTTGATTAAAATCATTGTATCCCTTTATTCACGGGAAAACCTAGGGAGGGTTTAAGGAAACACTAGAGCGCTTATCTAGAAGCCAAAATGTGGGATATCCGGGTTATTTGATCACTTTGCTGTCTAACAGCGCCACTGAGTTACTTTTATAGGAATGGACAGGGCCCCAACTCCAACGCTGTATCAGGATCTCTTCATAGATCCAGGGTTTAGCTATAGGCATAGTTTGACATGAAACCCCAAGTAAAACTGCATCTTGTTGCTTTGACAGTTTTTTCATTTTGGAATGAGCCAAGCTAGCTGTGTTTCCTTGCTTCCAGTCCTTATGCTAAGATCAGCTAATGGGTAGCTATATCTCTCAGAGGTATCTTATCTAACTCTCATCAAGAAACAACATTTGCTTTTTACCCAAAAGGGGAAAAAACTATTAATTTAAAACACTGACCTGTAACAACCCTTCTCCTAATCTCTCCTCCCTCCTTATCTCAGCAGGTCGTGGTACAAACAGTTGTGTTTTCACCCAAAGTCAAGAACCTGCATCCATCTTTTTTCAATCTGCGAGCTCATATTCTCTTTCCTCCTTTGAACATCTTTAATAAGACACATGCTTGTGAGCTCAGGCATTTATTGACAGAAAGCCTCCTCACACAGCGGGTTCCCTGCTTCCTTGCCAGCCCTCCCAGAGCTTCATGGGTTGAACCACCAGAGGTTCGTCAATCTCTCTCTCCTCCTCTTCATCCTCCGCACAACCCCTCATCCCCCTCTCAGTCGTACAACCCCGCGCTGTCTACTCCCTTTGCCTGTTTTACCACCAACGTGATGGCTTGTTGGGCCCCGGGCTTGTTTGGACTTGCGACCGCAACATCATCATCATCCTCCTCGACTACACAGACTTGCAGACACAGCAGCTACTAGAGTGAAAGATAAAGAGAGGCAGAGGGGAGGAAAAGGAGAGACAGACAGAAAGAGAGGACTACCAGAGGAGAGAGGGGGGGGAGGATAATCTCTCCCAGCAGCAGAGGGATCCACCTGTCCCACAGAGGAAGGGGGCCCCCCCACCTGATCCATCTGGTCGCAGGGGGGGACCCTGCGTAGCCGCTAAGGCAGCAGAGACTATGCAGCTGGGACTGGTGGCGCTGGCAATGATCTTCCTCAGCTCCATGGGTCACAGCGGAGCTCTCAAGCTCTCCAAGGCGAGACGGCAGAGACGGGGTGAGTTTGCTCTTTCTCAGTTTGCTTTCATCTCCTTTTTTCTTCCTCTGCTGCCTTTCGTTACTGCGCTCTGAGTCACTGTGGTGCGTTCCTTGTAAACATTTAACAAGCAAAGTAAAGATAATGTTATGTTTATTTTCTCATCAGTCCTATTTGTTTTTCCTAGACGGGTTAGGTACGGTTCAGTGTTTCCCCTGCGTGGCTCGTCTTTCTTCCTCTTTTCAAGATTATGCCTCTCGGTTTGTGTGAAACTTTTATTGGTATTAGGACTGTTTATAGAGAGGGTTATGATGGATTCACTCTCAAAGCTATCACTTTCTTTGTGTCTGGCTCTGTGGGCACATAATGGAATGAGTACCTGACAGGTCTAAGCCCTCAATTGAACCGAGCTGCCGGTGTTGTTGGAAGCATTTTTCTGACCTCATGCAACCACAAAGATGTTGCTTAGCCCGACTTGCAATATATCTCTTGCCTTTAGTCTTAGTGCTGATGCTAGTGTAGGCTTTGAAATAATTCTTCCTTTACACACAAGGAGCCCTCAGCCAATGTCAAGCTCACCCTAACTTCTGTGAACCAGCTTTTATATATAATACCATGACTGGCTGCAGTTACAGATGTGGTTTTAATTAGATCACACATACTGGGAAGGAATAATAGTTATTTTTGTCACATAAATTGAATATATGTTACAGTATAACACTCACGTGGCCTACATGGTATACAGCCTGAAATGCAGTTTGTCATGTGCCATTGTAATGAGGACAGAAGGATTTGGGTCACTCGCCATGTACATGAGCACCCTGTTCAGCGTCTCACCCAGCAGAGGCTTTTCCCCTCCAGATATGGAAGTTGTCTGCAATTTAAACATTTGGTGTATAGCTTTGACATCTTTAATGTCATCAGATTCTTTTCCCCAAATGGTTACAGGTTCATGTATAGATCAAACTGAAACCATCATAGAGGAGGGTGGCTTCAGACAGCACAAACTCTCTCTTATATAATCTACCATGTACAACAAACACCACAATCTCTAATTCATACTCTCCCTGTGGTTAAACGATTACTCCCCAGGGCCATTATTCTTTTTTTTAAATGTGTGATAGTGAGCAACAAGACCTGGCTTTAATTGGCTGTTTTTGAGGTTACCGTGACTTAAACGTGGTGTAATCTGTTCATGGGAGAACCTTTTTACCATCCGACTTATCTCTGGGAGGCAGGAAGGCAGATGGATTGCTATGTGAGGGTATGTATATTTAGAGCTGATACAGTATGAGACTGTAAATCAACTCCGAAGACAGTGGTTTTGTCTCTGAATGGCTCCTACAAAAAGGATTTGCACTTTGACACACTTTTCCAAGAAGTTATTTCATTAATTGCGGCTTTTTTGAAAATGAAAGAATTTAAAAATGGTTGACCTTTGGATTATAATGTTGTAAAGAAAATGCTTCGGAAGTGCATTTTCAGACAGGGAGGCAGGCAGGCAGGCAGGGGGCATACTGTTTGGTATCGCTGTAGAAAAACACTCATCATTTCTGACTGACTCTCGTAGAGGCATTGTGTGATGTTCGTTGCCTGATTTGACTGGCTCTTGGTAAGCTGTCAGCCCCCAACCCTGATTTCTCCAAATTAAAATCTGTTTAGGATCCGAGATCATTCAGTTTGAGGTAAACAGTGAGTAACTGTCCAAACAAAGATGTTGGCCTGTCCCCAGATTAGATCAAGCTGCGAGCATTAACCCAAGCTTGTCGGAGACATAAAACACAACATGGCTGGATCTGGGGACAGGCCAGAACCATTACAATGTTATTCTCATTGGCATAATGTGGGAAAATTGCCTTTATAATTTAACTTTGAAAAATGAACATCTTCCTGGAAACTGTTAATTCTTTTTATGACGTAGTACTCCATGCTTTAGTTTTGCCTACTTCAACTGACTGTTACTTACTCTTTGTTTATTTTTGCTTGTTTTCCCACAGTTAGCACTGAGGGGCCACCATCTTGCCCCAAAGGCTGTGAACGATGCTCTGAGTATAACGGCTGCATCAAATGTAAGCCCAAGCTCTTCATCTTCCTGGAGCGCAATGACATCCGACAGATAGGCGTGTGCCTCGCCTCCTGCCCCATGGGATACTTCGGCATGAGGAACCCAGAAGGCAACAACAGATGCACTCGTAAGTTTGCTTTGTGTTATACACTCCTGACCAACAACAGACAAAACCATCAGCCTCAATCCACATAACTGTAGCCACACATCTGGAAATGTCTAAATACAGCCCAGCTGTGGTAAAATCACCCCTGCAAAAATGTCCAGAAATCTGTTTATCTTTGGCTCATCATCTCCTGTTTGTGTTCAATATGGGGGTATTGGGGGACTACAGGAATACCCTGCTAATTTATTGGTATCTAGCTTTGTTTTTCACTTTACTAAAATATTTTGAGTTTGAGTTGAAGGCATACAATTTGAAAGAAGCAATCCTACCATTTAAAGGTTATTTCATGCTGTCTCCCTTTGTTGTGCAACTTTGAATAAAGCCCTCAAATAGCCACTAAATCCAGAAAGTCGGTAGAATTTTTAATTGATCTGGTGTTCATTATGGTTTGCCACATTTGGAAAGTGGGTGAGAGGGTAGTCACAGTCACGGCACTTACCAAACTTACTTAGATGGTTCTTGTGGCACAGATCCCGTACTTTTAGCAGTGCCAGCTCCTCATTCTGTTGTGTTTATTACCCTTGCGTGTAGACGGAAAACAGAATAAGATCAAAATTCCGAACAAAAACATCTCGAACGCATTGTTTGTCTATTTTTGAGAGTATGTTTTTAGTTTGGCCTTGTGTGCAAAGTTCATTCCAGGACTCAATCCATGTTTGTTATTCATTCATTTTTCCCCATATTTTGTTTTGAGACACCCTTACTTACTGTATCATAAAGGCTATATATATATTCTCTGAAATAACTAAGGGTGCATTTTAGGCTAAAACTTAATTTCTTGCCCTTGCACAATTCGATAAACTCAAATGATCAAAGTTTATTGATTTTCATGGCTTTAAAGGTGGGGTAGGTAAGTTTGAGAAACCGGCTCGAGATACACTTTTTGTTATATTCCATGGAATGCTCTTAACATCCCGATAGCAATGAATATCTGAAGTGCTTTGACAAAAAATCCATAAAGAAATGTCATCTGTAAAAAGCACGACCAGTCATTTTAGCCGGCCCGGCTAAAATAACTGGATGGCCTACCTGCCTGTCAGCCTTCCATCTGTGCACAAACTTATCTCGTGCCCTCATTGGTCATGTGCTTGTTCGTGTGTGTTGGAGGAGGGGCTCTGTAAGGATGTGGCAGATTTTTTCCGGCTGTGTATTTTTAAATTCTAGCGCACTCAAGCTGGTTTCTCAAAAATTAAGTGTTTGGCGGGCAACTACAATCAGCAGGCTATTCCTCTTTTCTTGTGTACCCATTCCAGCATCACATCGATCATATTTTAAGACAGGTTTATACAACTTCAACAAACACAAGTCTTAAGTCTGCCTCTGGGGTGAATTTATTTTCATATTTTCATCTTTTAAAATGAAAGATTATAGAAACAGAAGGTGTCATTTTGTACACCAGTTTTCCCATTATAATTATGGAACTGTGTATTACAGACCGTGCGCTTAGGCAAGGCACGTTTATTTATATAGCACCTTTCAACACAAGGCAATTCAAAGTGCTTAGAGGAAGACAACCTAATATGTATATTATGCAACAGCATGCTAAATTAATACAGCAATGTGTCTTATTTTCTTTGTGAGGTTAGTTTCATTAATGCAATTAACAATATTTAAAAAATGCCTTTAACCAAACATTTGATCATTTGCAATACAATTCAACTGTGTGTTTCAGCATTATTTCCCTGAAAAGAAAATATTATGTTGAAGCCCTCAGTGGCAACCTGGGGTTTTATCCAATTATCTGACAGCTTACATGTCATCGCAGAAAGTCTATTTGCAACATTTGTCTTACATCATAGGGCCACAAACGTCAGTACTGTCAAATGTAGATGTATAGTGCTTAACAATAGTAATTGGTAGCAGGAGGCAAGAACCCAGTGAGTGTTAGATCATGTCTGACCGTGCATAGGACCTTCTGCAGAGTAAACTGTCTATTACTATTATCCATATAGAATGGAATTGACATATCATTCATTTTCTTCACTTTAATGAATGAGAATTAGGTTTTGTGCTTGTAATTATCTCAACTTCGAGAAGACAGGAGAGTTAGAGATTATAATGAGTCTGAGGAACAGAAACTCTTGAGAAACTCATTGAAGCGATACAATCCTGGCTGTACTTACACCGACTTTCTGAAATAACAACGCCTGTTGTGCATGTGTTTTTAAGAATGTTACCCCCCCTAAATAGTGTTGCTTAATCACTAATAAATCTAAAATTAAAACTTCCTCTTGCTCTGTCTGTGGAAATCAATGTGCTTCTCTTTCTGCCATAATGAAATCAATATTCTACTAAAACAATAAACATGTTGGTGTTTCCACAGAAATAATCTAAAACTAATAAAATTAACTCTCACCATTTCCAGAAACAACGTGATTTTAACTGATTTGACCCTCCTTTTTTGTCTTTCAGAATGTAAAATAGACAATTGTGAAGCGTGTTTCAACCGCCATTTTTGCACAAAATGTAAGGAGGGCTTGTATTCACACAGCGGCCGATGTTCTGTCAGCTGCCCTGCAGGCTTAAGACCGGTCAATGAGACCATGGAGTGTGTGGGTGAGTGACCTTTGACCTTTAAACACCACTAAATCTGTAAAATATACTTCCAACATTGCCTACTGTAGATAGTGTTATATTTGCTGCTGTTTCACAACTTGATTCCTCTTCCCGTGTTTATGAATACACAGCATCACGGTTAAAACATTTGATTTTCTTTTAATGAACCAGAAAGCCTTTTTGAGTGTCTCTCACCTAATGAAACGGTTCATAGGTGTGAGCCACATGTTGACTCAATCTTTAGTATCACTTCATCTGAGCAGCTAATCATGTTCAAATCACTGGCCTGGAAAAGTGGAAGTGAACTAGACACAAGATCTCTTTATTTTTCCTTTCTGCTCTTTTTCTTTTTTGTTGTTGTTGTTGAAACATTTCTGTCCAAAGGATTATTAACACTACCAGCTGTTGGTGTTGTTCTAACTTAAACCTGCTGGTCCACAGAGACTAGAAATGTTACCGTACAAACCTTCCTTTGTTAAGAGCGCATTATTGGTACATTTTCAGGTTCACAGCAACCCTCTCATTCGCCCCACCGATTGCTTTCAGATTTGGACATTACTTAAAGTCATTATTCTGAGTTAAAGCTGCTGAGCTGTTAAACCCAGACATGTCTGGGAAATAAATGTGAGATGTTGGAGCTGTGTAACAACCAGTAACGTCTTTGGTCTCACTTTTTTTTAAGCAGATCAGCGTCCTGCAGAATGCGAACTTGGCGAGTGGAGCCCATGGAGTTCCTGTATGAAGAAGAACAAAACATGTGGATTTAAGAAAGGCTCGCAGTCTCGGGTTCGTTTGCCCCTTCTGCAGACCCACAGCCCGGACACCTCCCCGGCCTCTGTACCCTCGCAGACCTGTGCTCCACAGACGGAGAAAATGAAGTGCATTGTGACCAAGACGCCCTGTGTGAGAGGTAAATACACATTTAGTGCAGAAACCAGATATATTGGGGATCGAAGGATATTTTGTAAGGACTTCTCCTTACAGGTCACCTATTATAAAAAATCCACTTTTTCATGTCTTTTATACATCAACATGTGTCCCCTCTGTGTAAAGAGATTCTGAAAATTTCAGGGAAAAAGATTCGCTCACTTTTTGTCCTGATCTAAATATGTATATAAAAACCTGTCTGAAAATGCGCTGATCAGATTTTGGCCACTTTATGATGTCATAACGATTTTTTGGCTTGTGTAACCATCAGCCAATCACCAACCAAAGGTACCCCCCCCACCTTATCACCTGAATCTCCTCCTAGAGCACCATTGTGTTCCTTTTAACCAAATATCTCTCAGAGGGGCGTGGGGAGTGGCTCCTTATTTTCATCTAAAGTAACAGACAGAGAATCAGCACTTTTGAAACAGAGAGGATTATGGGATGCTACAATGATCTGTTTGGTATTTCGAGGCCAAACACTTCAGAGAAATGTTTGTTTATATCTGAGACCTATAAAATATTGATGAAAAACAGTATAATAGGGGACCTTTAAAGAATATACTGTTGACTCGTGTAATGGTCGGTGGTGGTCGAGGAAGGGAAACCCTGTGATGGTGTTCCTAGTATACCCTTTATGAGTCCTAGCACAACCAACCCTGAGAATACGGGATACATCCCTTGAAAGTCTGTCTCCTCATCCAAAGAACCTTTCGTTCCGGAGGTTGTACAATGAGCGATATAGGTCCGTATAGGAGACCAATGTCAACTTGTAAAGTCAAGTTTACGGTTTTGACAAGTGCAAGGACGCCGTCTTATAACGATGTGTTACCATAAGTCCGGACTTGTAAGACCATTCGTACCGGTACCGGTGATAGGTTTTCCGAATTACACGAGTAGATTGGAAAGAGGTCAAGGAACATTTACTCACTTTGCAAGGTCGAAACCCAATTTAACCTTGTAAGACTGTTTCCTCTAACATATTCCATGAAATTCCCTTGTATGTACAGATTACTAGAATTAAAGGTTTCTTTTCCGACAAGGACAAATTGGGAGGATAACAGCGAAGGGGGGGGGGGGGGAATGAAACCACAAGCGTCAGTTTAAACCTGCCCAGGACAAAATCTAATGTAGATTTGTAGTTTTACTGTAATTAGGTTAGGTGGTGTAAATTAAAATTCGGTGGGAAAGTTTGAGCCATAGTATAACATTGTTGACTGACCATATGTACTTTTTGAACGTCTTCATATGTTGTCTTGTATCTGTGATTGTTACATAAACGCACACGGTCCCACACCCTGGTACACCCCCCTACCCGTGGTGATTCTCCGCCCCCCCCCACCCCTCTTGTAGATTCTCATACACAACAAGAAACCGACAAAACAACTAGACTGGGGTCTACCAAATGATTAAGGAAAAAAAAAACCCGCCATAAAAAGGCCTTGTGTGCCCAACAATGTTTACATGATTTAGTAGGTTTTAAGTTACTTCTCACCACTTAAGTCCGTTAAAGGTATTACAAGTTTTAGATGACACTACTCCTATAGGGTGGTTTCGATGAAATTCGTTAGCCTTATATTTCTGGATTTATTTCAATACTAACTACTTTTACATCATTTAGCCAGTCTTAAACTTGGGCTTCTGTTGTCCTCCCAATTCTCTTGTTTGTTTGTTTGTTGAGGAAGCATAAAACAATTCAAAGCATTAGGGTTGTGTTGAGTCATTAGTAGACAAAGTAAGTGATTCACCTGTGTAAACAACCTTTCCGTTTATTTTGTACCTCTCACATTAACCAACAAAGGTAAAAAATAGCTAGACAGTAAATAATTCGACGCCCTAACTCTCAGGGTTTAAAACGGCGCGCTGATTATTCGACAACCCTTATATTGTTAGGTACCCTGACATTGGACTTGCCTCTTCGTTCCAACGACACACCTACTAATTCCGTGGTTCCCGTTTTGTACACGTACCGGCACATTGTGGAGGCTGCGACGCTACCAGAAGTCTTGGTTTACCGAGAAAAATGAGACTAGGAAAAGGGAGTCGAAGCATGCTCGCAATTAAGGCGCCGGAAAAAGGGTAGACGACCGAGCATATACCAACCAAATAACAAATGGTACGACTCTTTCCGGTTTCTCTAAACATAGGAAAGACTCAGAGTCGGTTTTGGTTTGGGTTAGTTGGTACAACGGGTCCAGTGTCAGTGCGACCGCCCTTACCGTCGGAAACCTACAACTCATTAACCAATTAGCGTATAGTGATGACCACCTGCCGACAAAAGGACTACGTGTACTGCAATAATTACCATTTTACTAGATGAGTGATCAA
>NW_011336753.1:372070-434005 GCF_000735185.1 Notothenia coriiceps | reverse complement strand
GTTTTTTTTGTGTTTAGGGACACACAGAGCACGGCCGTCGCGTGCCTGACTAAGTCCTCGCCAGTAAGAACGCAACCAGACCTGGTCCCAACACACTCTTTCGTCCTGACGGAGGCACCACCACGCTCAACAGCACACAGCGACCGCGACAGTGTAGACAAGGAACTAGTGACGACAAGTCGGCCTGGTTAAACTACTAAGACAGTGTCTTTTCCTTAAGTTGTGTTTTTTTGCAATCAACAGGTCGCACCGGCTCTTTTAATCTAGTTGCAATAATGCGCATATAGCTTAGCTCGCCACTCGCATGACTTTTCTCGACGGGCGCTCGATGGCCATCGAGGCTAGCTGCCCCACAACTTTTGGGACGTGATTAGCATCCCACCCCTATTAGCGTCTCTCGCCATGTCCGGACATTTTCGCTTCTTCGTCTCTTTCTAGAGACCGAGACTTTAGTACGAACCACATGTGTCGCGAACGCGAATGTAACAAACCATAAACTATGGTATTATCGGTAATCCCTATAACTTATGCTATAAGATAGAAGAATTTATCCATTAACGGTAAGCACCCCACACAATCAACGTACAGTATCACAGATACGGCACTATACGATAGACAAACTGGGATATATGTTATACGAGAGTGCCTTATAGATTTCAGTGCAGTCGTATGATTTAACTTTACGCTATGATCTACAAAGTGCACACTACTATGTAATTATAGCAGTCGTATGACATCGAGTATATCGACAGACCGCATATAAATGCGATCGACGTCTTATACTTAGTGGCGATACATTCCCAAGCGTGTCTACCCTACAGCCAATGGCGCGTCTTTCCTGGACTGTGCGCACTCATTCGGGTACCCAACAAATCTATATGGACCGGTGGACGCACGGCGTCACAAAATATCCACTCGCTCGCAGTCTATAACGTATAACGCGTCCGCGTGTCATCATTACTCGAACATGGCACTGGCAGTGACCGCAACGGCACATCTTGTCTCAAGTCCAGCTCGTGTATCGCCCACAAGTCTCGCTCGTGTTTTGCATACTGTAGTACAAGCTTAGGATATGCCTGCCGCCAGCGCGAGGGTCGGTGTGCATGGCCCGTCACCATTGCACTACAGCGTAGACTTGGACAACGATGACTACACTAATGTCGTCACAAAGTTCGGTCACCATGCCGCTGTTTGACAAGAGGCGAGAGCATTACAACAGGAGCGCTCATCATAACCGTCGAGATCGTTATCGTCACGTCAGGTTTTTGGTGGATTTAATCAAGTCTTGGATTGCAGAGTATGAATGTCCTCTTGCTATTTTCAGTTGATAAATACCATAGACTGTATATAAAGATAGATACGTTTGTGAAGGCAGGAGGAAAAAGCTTCCGCAATCACCGTTTCCTCTGTTCCTCCAAACCCCGCCCCCTCCCTGAAAATAATGATTGACAGGCTAATAGTAACCTGATAGAAACTTTATTATTCACTTAATCACTGATTGAGATATAATGAAGCTAACTTAATCTCATACATGCATGGGATTTATGTAACAGTAAGACAGAGAATGTAAGTGTGCACCCACATGCAGTATTTTTGTTTTTATATGCTGCTGTAAATACTCCTGCTGTGTTCAGACTCAAGTCATGTGTGTGATGCCACATTCAAGACATTCAGTGTCTTTTTTTTTAACAGAAGACCGTTGCTAGAAGCTGCAGCTAGACTGCAGAAGTATTAGTTTTTTTGTTTTTGAGGATGGAACAATTTCACACACAGATATAGGGAGGCTAGACCTATACAATTGATTTATTATGGACGAAGAAAAAGATGGCTGAACTGTTCAGTGCCAATCCTGTGGAGATGGAGGTGGAGGTTATACATCTCCAAAATCATGTTCAGCTTAAGTCTCAGCAAAACTCAGAACATTTCTGGAGCCTTGTAGACCCAGAAAACTATAAGAACATTCACCAAGCAGCACTGAACATGTCTGCTCTATTTGGTTCTACTTTGTGAAGCAGCTTTTTCTGACATCAATGTCATGAAATATAAATACACAGTAAGAATGACTGATGACCATGCAGCGCCAGTCATCTCACTGACTGTGAAAAAGATTGAATGCACTTATTTGACACATGTACCATAAGATGCTTGTACGGTGGTGATTAAGGACATTTATGTGCATTTTCAGTGATGTACTTATTATGTGGGCCATAATAATATGTGAGAAATTGTCGTTTTCTTTTACCTTGATGTGAAGTTAAGATTTTTGACAACCTTTAGGTATTGCAATTTCACATGTGTACAAAAGTAGCTTAATTCAACTGATGAGTGCTATGTGAATAAATGTAAGCGATGCGATGCAAGTAGCTCTTGGCCACTTTCATTTTTTCAAAGTAGCTTTCAGATGAAGAAAGGTTGGAGACCCCTGGGTTAGTGTAATGAGAGAGCATTGGCTGTAATGTGTACTAGTAGCTACTGGTGGTCAAACACTCTACAGGGTATTATTTCTAAGCTGTAACGCTGGTTACTGTGTTCATGATCGTTGATTGTATCTTCTTTCCACAGGTCAGCAGAGGGATCTGAAGTGGAATCTTGCAGGGGTCCAGCTGTTCTCCGGCGAGGGTCTGGACACGTGCGTGCGTGTCCTTCAGAAGCTGTGCAGCCTGTTGCTGCAGCCGTGGCGTGTGCACGGACACATGGGCCCCACACCGCAGCGCTGCATGATCATCAGTATCTGCATCAGCACACTGAGACTGCTGCGCACCATGCTGACGGAGCTCCTGCGTGGGGGAGCGTTCCAATTCAGGGACACTCGCGTGGCCAGTGTGTTGGTGTCGCTCCACATGATCGTCTGCTCCATCCCCGCATCCGGACGTCTAGACGGAGAGGAGACTCGAGTGCAGGCGCTCATCGTGGACGTACTGCTCACCTTCACACAGGGTGTTAATGAAGAGGTGTGTGTGTGAATGAGCAAGAGTATTAAATATTGGACTAAAAGTGTCATAAATGGTAATTAATCTAAATCTTTATGTGTGTTTTGTGCAGGTGACTCACACAGAAGAGACTCTGGCCAGTAACACTTGGTCTCTGATGCTGAAAGAGGTTTTGGGCTCGCTGCTGAAGGCTCCTGAAGGGCTCTTCTCTGGTTTGACGTTGCTGTCTGAGCTCCTGCCTCTTCCACTGCCAATGCAGAGCACTCAGGTAACTCAATATATCATACTCATCCCCTATCTGACCTGAAACAAATATGCACTGATTCCCAAGGCCTTAGCATGGTGACTAGGCTAAAGGGTTGTAGTATCTGCCAAACACAATTACACAGCAGCAGATGATGTTCTCTACTCTTTAAAGTCTGCACCAGACAGTTGGTTGGTTCATGGACTCACAGAGGTGTTCCACTGAATATACGGAAACACTGGATTGGATATTTAGCATTAGAATATATATCTACACGCAAACCTTAATAGTCTTTTGGTTCCACAGGTGATATCAGTCCAAGATGTAGCGGTAGCCTTGAACACGAGGAAGCTGTGGAGCATGCACATACGGGCGCAGTGGAAAGTGTTCTCTGAGGCTCTGAGGTGTGCGTGCGCCACCAGCTGCCCCCCCCTCCTGGCCATGCTGAGGAGGATGTGCGTTCAGCTGGCTGACCTCTCTTCACCCACGGCAACACTCATCATGAAGAGCCTGCTGGAGCTGCTGCTGGAGGAGCTGCAGCCGTAAGTGAAAACACACTCAAGGGAGAATTTAGGAAATGACTATGCAGCTTTACAGGCCACTAAACCTGCACAAGACAACCTGTCATTTTGAAAGGTTGAAGTGCACACCGACTGCACTCCCAATCACATATAATCTCACTACTCCTGTGCCCTGTATACGTTTAAATTAGGCAACATGCATACATTTGGCTCCTTTCTGTGTCATTTCATAGCAAAAACAGTTATTAAGCATTGTTTTTCTGTGGTGTTATTGACCCAAAAGCAACTTTATGAAAGGATTGGTTCTGCAATCGCATTAGTGCAATATCTTTTGTGAATCTGACCTTGAAACGGAACAGATAGCTGTTTTGTTTTTTTGTTGCAATTCTTGCCGCTGTAAGCTGCTGCATCCATTCTTAGTGAATTTCATTTGTGTGAGTTTAAAATGAAGAATTGTATTTGAATTGTATGCAATGTGCTCACTGCAGTGCTGAGGGGAAGATAGTGTGCTGGGGCCAAGTCCTGAGGCTGCTCTCTCTGATGGACGCCCTGGTGTCACAGAAAGCGTGTAAGAGCGCAGCGCTGCACCTGCTGTCCGGCTCTGTGTCCGGAGACGAGCAACTGGCCGATCTGTTCCCCCCCATGCTGGCTCTGCTGGTTCCTCCAGCGGACCGCTCCTTACCCAAGCAGCAATGCAGCGAACTAGTGGGGACGATATTACAGTCACTGTGTGACCAGGTAAGCAGGGTGCCGGGCTCGCACACACCTTAAACGTTTGGATATGCTTTTAACTGTTATGTTTTCAATGTTAGGAATATGGTTCTATTTGAAGATGCCATGTGTAAAATGCTTGGATTTTCTTCTACCCAGTCACTCATGTAAACCAACAATCTTTTAAAATGTAGAAATGTAACAAATCCCAACGTCATATTTGTCTGTTGCCTCACACCACACACAAAGAGGACGGAGGAAAGTAGTTAACTAATAATGATCAAACATACAATTAAAGTTAAAATAATCAAAGTATAAATGAACACCGATTGTTGTGGTGTAAAGGCAACCCATAAATCAATAT
Organism: Notothenia coriiceps; assembly: GCF_000735185.1. Taxonomy (NCBI): domain Eukaryota; kingdom Metazoa; phylum Chordata; class Actinopteri; order Perciformes; family Nototheniidae; genus Notothenia; species Notothenia coriiceps. The sequence goes on along the minus strand of NW_011336753.1, from coordinate 429,235 downwards.
TATTTGGAAGTGCATCTATGGTTACCAGTCAGCGGCCTTTAGAGTGCTTGGTTATAACATAATGTGATAAAGTCTTGACAGAGAAAAGGACAAACCTAAAATTCTGAGTTCCCTTCCCCAGGACATTTCTCTGGTGGTGTCTCCTCCTGGTGAAAGCTGCATGTCGGAGGCTGAGCAGCTGGCCAACTCCCTTCCAGGGCGAGAGATGATCTCATCAGTGTGTAACGGCTTGTTGGAGGTTCTGGGGAACGCAGAGAGCAGCGTCCCACTCCTCCTCACCTGTATCAGGACTCTGGCATTCCTCAACGAGCACGACTACGGACTCTACCACTTCAAAGTGTAAATGACAGTCCCCTCCTCGTTTCTTGCCATCACCACCACTGTCTCCCTTTTTCTAAACCCTTTTTCTTTCTCTCTGGTAGATAACTTTATTTCTCTTTCTCTTTGTGTCAGAGCTCTAAAGAAACATGGCGCTGGTCTTTGCTCGCTGTTGAAGAGATTGGTGTTGGCCTTCAGCAAGGACTCGGCAGATCTGCTCTCAGCTCTGCTCGACTTCCTCAGACAGATCCTCAACACAGAAACAATGGTCAGTAACCTGAATAATGTTTTAATGGCAGTCAAAAAACAAGACAGGGCATCGTACCAAGACATGTCCACCTGTAGAAATTATAAAATATATTTGGAATTCCTTAAGAATTAAAAATCAAACGTCAAAGTTAGATTTTTTTTAAAGCATTTTGGAGGTGTGTACTAATAATGAACCGTGCAAGACTTAATATGTCTTGTAGAGTATAATATGTGATCGTTGTATTTTATTATTGTATCTGTCTGTGTTGTCCTGCAGTGTGTGGACGAGACACACGGGACGGGGGAGGAGTCAGCCTTCACTCCTCAGCGGCTGCTGTCGGGCTCCGAGATGAAAGCTCTGCTGCAGTGGGAGGGGGCCGAGTCCCACCCACTCCCTACTTTAGAGAAAAGGATTACGGTACGAATCAAACACAAGCGTAACGCTTTTTGCAAAGTAAGTGATGATGGCAGTTAACTAACTCTGTAACTCACGTCTGTAGAAACTATGTAAGGAGGACGATTCCCTGGAGACGATGTTGGAGACTGTGGTCGTTCTGAGGCAGACGCTGGAGATGGCCACTGACTCTCCACCTGCCGTCGACACTGAGCCCACTCTGCCAGCACCCGAGACCCTCGGGGCTCAGTTTAATCACAGGTACAAAATGACATATTTTTTCTCTCTATCATTTTTCTCTCCCTTTTTCCAAATGCAGTCATCGATCACAGGGAGGCCCTTACCCTACCAGCCAGGGAAATGTCACTTTTAAACAAACCTGTACACCCTTCTTTGAAACTACACCTGCACTTATTACAGTATGGATGTGATATTAAATATGCCTGCCTATCTCTGTCTCTTTGTTTTCTGTAGGACAGTGTTCATTCTGTCCGAAGCTCTGGATGAGCAGCTGAAGACCCTCTGGTTCTCTCCGTTCCAGACTGACGACATCGAAGCAGACCTTGATTTGGTAAGTGTGTATGCACTTTCAATACGTTATGGCAAAAATGAAAATCCCACTGCAACTCACTATTGTTTGCGTTACAGATTGATCTGCCAATGAATGTCAAATCTAATTCATATAAAATGTCAGTAAATATAGAGACATGTATATCCCAAAATCCAAGGTAATGCCTTTTTAAATGTTTTCTCTCACCAAAATTCCAAGATATTGAGTTTAATATGACATAAAAGAGAGAAACACATGAAATCTCATTAATTAGATTAGTTTACTAAAATCTACTATAAGGATGAATTGATTATTAAAATGGAAAGTAATTGTTTTTCTGTTGACTCATCGATTAGTCATATTGTGGCAGCTCATATACAGATGTGTTATTGTAAAATGTGCTAATCTCCATGCAGTATTTATGTTCGGTGGTTTACTCAAATGTTTTTTGGTTTTTCAAATGTTTTTGTAAAGTGCCTTTCTTTCCTTTCTTCACTGCCAAGTTCTTTTTAATTATGCTTTCATGCTTCCTTTTTTTCGGATCTTCACTTAAACACATGAATCTTGGAAACGTAAAAATCAAAACTGAATTACACATGATGCTGATGCTGCAAGGTTATGAAGCACTGTGTCTGTCTATAATTGCCGCTGTGTCTGTGTTGCAGGTGAAGGTGGATCTGGTGGGTCTGGCTCAGGAGTGTTGTCCAGAACTGGACCTGAAGGCCGAGCTGGAGCGCTCCTTCCTGTCCGAGCCCTCCTCCCCGGGTCACTCTAAGGCTCCCAAAGGCTTCCGACTTGGCAAACACAAGCATGAGACGTTTATTACAAGGTATAGGTCCAGTGTTTGGGTCTATTTCTTTCCATATGTGTTCTGTATATTGTGCAAAAAACTTACGTCTTTATTTATTGTGTTTGTCTCTTCAGCGGTAAGTCGGACTACATCGAGCCGGCAAAGCGAGCGCACATCATGGCAGCTCCTCGTGGCCGTGGAGGTCGAGGAGGGTTCGGACAGAATCTCAACCGACCACACGATATCTTCCGCCAGCGCAAACAGAACACCTCCCGTCCTCCCAGTATGCACGTCGATGACTTTGTGGCGGCGGAGTTTAAAGACACTGGGACTCCTCTAGGACTTTTGCCTCCTAAACGGCCCCCCAAGAGCTCCCCAAAACCCCCAACCAGAGGACTGTTCACTGGCAACAGAGGCAGGGGCACCTTCCACAGCCAGACTCGCTTCTTCACTCCACCACAGCCCAAAGGGGTTCTGCTGTCCGGTACGTACACACAGAAACTCGCTGGTTATAGAAAGATTTCTTAGTTGTTGGTATTATAACTTGTGCGATCAAACAACACATGGTGTTTTGTTCCAGCTTCTTAAATGAGAAGGCTTCCTTATTTTCTTTGTCATATATCATTGTGAACTAAAAATTACATTTGACGTCGCATTCGGCTTCGAGATGTTTGGATTACCAATTGCCCGCCTAAACATTGACCAATTAATAGAATAATTGTCACAGAATACTATGAGTAATAATACAAATACGTATCCCTATTGTGTAGGTCATATTATTTGTATTCCAGACCGTAAAGTTCATTACATTTCTTCCTTGTTGGAGCATACTGCAGGAAAGATCTACTGATTGGCCACTAGAGGAAGCTAAATCTTCTATTTTGGTTCTGTAGGTAACTACACTCGCAGAGAAGGGGGCCGTGGTTCATCGTGGAGTGGCCAAATTCCAGGAGTCACCCACAGAGGAACTTACAGTGAACCCCGTGGGGGGCAGAGCAACTTCACACGGGGGCCCATGCCCTCCAGACAACCCCCAGCAAGTAAGAAACCTAAACCCCCCAACCAGTACACACACACACACTTGATTTGCACTTTGGACCTTTAAACACTGAACTAATAATGCAGTGTTTTTGTCTCCAGGTGCGTATCGGCTGGCTCCACGGGACCGAGCCCAGCGGGGGAGGGGGGGCGCCGGGCTGTCGTGGCTGAGCGGAGGAGGAGGAGGAGGAGGAGGAGGAGGAGGAGGAGGAGGAGGCGGCGGCGGTGGCGGTGGAGGAGGTGGTGGAGGTGGAGGGAAGCGGAGAAAGGGCCAGAGCAGGACCACAACTGCTCCAAGCATCACAACCAGCTCCGTCAGCTAAACTCCATGGTCTACTGGATGGGGCTGAGAGAAAAGCAGAGACAATACTTTTTCCAGCAGCCCCCGCCATAGACAAAGTTCAAAGTGATGAATTAACGCTGCTATGCATTGTAGAAGATGCAAAGAGAACTGGAGGATTGCTGCAACACTAAAGGCTTCTGAGCTTTGTGAATAGATGGACATATCTGGAAGATACTGTTGTCTAAGCGGCGTTCAGAAAGACTTGTTGAGTTTCTTTCCACTGTGAGGGATCACTGCTGGACTGCAAAGCCGTGTTGAGGATTGCGGTTCGTGTCGGCAACCAAACCGATGTCACTCCACAGATTCCTGTGTTTCAAATGCAGCATTCAAGCCTGAAGTCTGATAATGAATGACGGTTCTCTTCCCTCTCGTCTGGTCTATGATGTATTTTGTTCCAGTCCTGTTTTAATCTCAATCTGTTCTTCATTTGTTTTCATCTTTTTGAGAGGGTGGCAGATGGATTTTCTCAAAAAGCCGCTGTTCATGATGTAAAGACAATGAATAATATTAAGTCTTTGTACCTTTATTTCCTATTGTGAGATGAAACAAAACAGAAAGGCACTGGATATCATTTGTGGTTGTTGAGGGCAAACGCTAGACAGTATGTTATTTTGAGTAAGGAATATATTACAAAGCAAGCCTAAGATGAAGGAGGATTACTGGCTTATATCCTTCTTTGGTGTCTTGACTCAACCTTTTTACCATTTGATAGCTTAGGTGTTTGTTCAGAATTAAATGTTGGTGTTTGTATCTGAAATGAACTCTGCACAGAAAACGAGGAATACAAACATGAGTATTTGCATATGTACAAGGTTGCATGCAAGTGTGTGTGTGTGTGTGTGTGTGTGTGTGTGTGTGTGTGTGTGTGTGTGTGTGTGTGTGTGTGTGTGTGTGTGTGTGTGTGTGTGTGTGTGTGTGTGTGTGTACGTACCTAAAGTCTGTCTGTTTGTATGCATTTCTGCACGGTCATCAAGTTGTTTGTAAATGGAACTTAGTCNACACACGGCTCCCTTTGGATTTATTGGGAGGAGGGGGCGGGTGGAGAGGTGGCGTTTTAAAGCAGGAAGGGTCAGAGTAAGAGCTGTGGAGACGTTAACTGTATCATATGCGACACACACGTTAAACTTTTACAGCTGTTAGGATTCATTTCAAAGCTACTTCCCGTCCTATGTTTTATTTTTTAGCAACAATATGTTTTCTTTCTCCTTGACTTTCTCCTGTGTCTTTGTTATCACGTTCACCAAGAACCAAGTTTACAAAAAAGCAATCTTTTAGAAAGTAAGGCCTTCATTTGGCAAAAGGTTTGCAAACAAGCATAGTTGTCTCACATTCTTTTACAATACTGTGTCTTTAAATACATATTCAAACTGTAACATTTCAATGAAATGGCAACCCAAAAGAACGCTTAGCTACTTCATCGCAACACAAGCTAAGTTGTGCTTGCTTAACATAAAAACTGTATTACTTTCTTGACTAGCACTGAATCATAAATTGCAGCAGGCTGTAAGTAAATCCTCAGTATCTAAAACTTTTAAGATCTAGAATATGATAATACTTTGCATGTGCCCATGTTTGGTCGTCAGTGGACTAATCAGATTGTTGTTTCATTTGAAATAATTACATGTTCACAAGTTTTGATTCAATTTAGATCATTTTAGAACATTTTGTGCATGTCTGACCTTTTCTTGATAAAGCGATTAGATTAAATTGAACTGGATCCATGTGTATCTGTACAGATTAACCAGATATACACTGGAAATCGGTAGTGTCCAGTAAGCGCAGTTTGAGTTTTGCCATTAAAAAACATCAACATCCCTAAGAGCAACTAGTTTTACAACATGCAGTTTTTGCTGCGAGGAGTTCACAAATTCTCTTTGTGTGAGCATATAAGGAGCTGTGTATTAGCAAATTCCTTTTTACAAAGCTTTAGCAATTAATGTCTTTGCAACTCTTTCTCCTGCCCTCTTTGTTTTATTGAGCCTGTTTGGACATGAAGTTGTGTGACCTCAGGTAAATCCAAGCAGCTTCACCCAGTAGCAAACAAAGCAGTGGCCTAATCAGCAATTGAGATCACCTGAGTGGGTGTGCAGGGAATTGTCCAAAAAAAGCCTGTTGCAACAAACCTACCTTAAGTCTTAAGTCCAAATATACGTACACACTAATTGGACAACATTTCTGGTATGCTATAACCTAGTACCCCCAAAAAGAAAATGTATTGAAGTTGCAAAGTATGTAAGCTGAACATTTTCCTCCACTCGTCTTGTAAAGAACTTGTGGAGAACACAGGTGAGTTTAACAACATACCGTATTTAGTTTCATACATATACAACATCAGCTGATTTAATATGCTTTACTATATACTTTTAACTTTAGTATATGAGAAACTAACTGAGCAAAGCCAATGCTGGTTTAAAATAAAATGTCTCTTACCTTGTCAGTTTCTACTCTGACATGACGTACACAGTTTATCGCTGTACCCTTCATCTTTACAATTACCCCGTGACCAAGGACATTTTAAAGGACACTGAATTAGTTACTTAATCAAATAATAAATTAATGACCGCCCTCATGCTTTTTATTTGCCAACAATGTTGTATTGGCACACATAAAGAGAAAAAACATGATCAAGTTTTAACTAGCTGCTGTGAGTGTTGCATCATGTTGAGGTCACGTCTTGCACAATGTCTCGAGACAATCACACGGTGAAATTAATCAGTTATGCAACGTTACTGCTCACAGCCTGCTGTATGAATTCCCAGGTAACATATCTTATCAGTTTTATTCATTGGGATGCGTTCATGGACAGGAATTTGGTATGATCCCCTACATTACTGCATAGCAACAAGGCACAATATTCAATGTTCTGCCACTGGGGTGGCATGGGACTTTGTCTTAGGAGTTAGCTTCTCTTGGTTTGACATCTCTCTGCTCGCCAAGGTACAAGTGGGACTGGCTCTCCTAATGTCGTATTGGTTGTTTTTTTTTGTATGATTTTATTTTCTCTACTTAAGTATTTTTTATATTTAACTTTGCAGACGACTAACGACCACAGGTAATCGCTTCTCTAACTTATTACCAAGTACACTATGATCCAAGTTTCCGATGTAATACCATAATTAGACTTATCAACCCTGCTCTTCCTGCATTGCCAGCATCTTAAAATGAAAATGTGATCTTTTTATAAGCAAGAAGTCACTGACATTGGATATCCTGTTATCACTACTGTTCCAGATCAAACTTTTGGTCCTAAACCAATTCAACCAAATGTATTAGCTTAGCTTGTTGACACTTTGTCTCACATGCCCTGCTATTCAGTACCTCACCTCACTCCCTCCTCAATTGGCCCTATTGTTTACTTGACTTTATTAATTGTTCCCTTGCTTCTGGCTGCATCCCTTATTACATCCCACATAATAAATGCCCATTTTTTCACTCCTGTTATTTAAAAATGTATCGCTAACTCAACTTTGAGCTTTTCTATAAATTATAAGCTAATTGTAAAGTATTTCGCAAAAACAACAAACTACCAAAACTGTGTATCAATCCTGGTTAATGTTCTATTTGAATACTTCTCAGATACAGTGCTGCCTTTTAACCTGTGGCCAGAGCTTTCTTATCAGTGGACAAAATCAGTGTGTCGTTATTTCAAGGACTACTCTTGAAAGGTTTGAAAAATATCACTCAAATAAAGATGAGAGTTTCCATCTGTAATCATGTTCCAGTTTCAGCTCCACTGATGCGTGGTGTGCCCCAGGGATCTATTCTCGGTCCTGTTTTGTTTTTCCTTTACATACTGCCATTAGGTAAACATAATCAGTCATTTTAATGTAGTCTCTGCAAATCCACTTTTTCTTTAAGCCATATAATGTTGCATGTCTTGGCAGTCTAATGGAGTGCCAAGACAGCTGCTATTGAATAACGGATGGCTTTATCCATATTTAATATTTAACAAAAATTTGGATGTAAAAAATCTCATTAAATCTTGTTACTTCCGCCAAAGATATACGACCAAAATTAAATCAGCGTTTCCTTTCCTGACTTAGAAAGGAGATTAAGGCCTTTTTGCACTTGGAATGCTGCAATACACAATTTACATGCTTTAGTCGTCAATGGCTCAACTTAAGCTACTTCATACTGCTGCTGCTTACATTTAAACTAAAACCAAGGGTTACCCTTACCTCATACCTACCTTTAATGGTTCCATTTAAATTAAGTGGATTTTAAGATTATTTTAAGGCTCGACATGGTCCGGCCCCCTGTTATATTTTTGTGCTTTTGATTCCATATGCTCTAAGTTGTAGCTCGAAACCATCGCTGGCTCTCTGTAGGTTGTCTGTAAGGCTTTTGCTATCCGGGAAATTTGTACATTTCTTAAGCACTTTGTAATCTTGTCTCTAGCTTTACATTTTGGAAACATTTGGGTTAAACGTATAACAAAACTAAATATGACTTTTAGTAATTTATAGACCTTTTAATCCACAAATGTTTCATATTATAGTATTCAAGCAAATAAAACAATGTTTATTTGTTTTTTTATTATTTATTTGGAGCTTTGTTTTTGGTCCCACTGACTCTCATTAGCCTGCATTGGTAGCAATGGACACACCTTGTAGAAATAATTGTGTGATTGTCTCACCTTGGTGATTGCTGATTGGGAAATACACTTGTGGCTTGTGGTGTTTATATAAAGTGGTGTGTGCCTGTGTGCGTGTCATTTGCCCTTTTGGCTTCTCGAGGAAGTTGAGCAGTATCAAAACACTGCATAGGTTCCTGCAAACACTTTATTTGTTGCTCCTGTCCTGGATGTGGTTTTGATAGATGAGTTTGAGCAGTGTGGGGAATTTCCTCCAACTATTAACACCTCCCTGTGGTGTGTTGTTTGAACTTTTGAAATGGGAACTCCTCATGCAAGATAAAGTCTGGGGCATGATGATTACGTGTTGTCAACATTCAATAATTTAAACCTTTTCGGTTTGGACTGTTGGTAAAAACATAATGGCAGCCAAATATCTCATCAATAAGCTATCCGGTAACACTTTACAATAATGCACACAAAATGTGCTTAGTTACTGAGTAGTGAATAAGGAACGACTAGATAGTTAATGAGGAGCTCCTGAGTGATTGCGATTGAAGAACTGATGGTTAGTTACTAGTAAACAGACTGGGGGGTACTGTATTAATGAATAATTCGTTAATGGTTAGTTAATGAGGAGTTCCCGGGTGACTTTGATTGAAGCAATGGTCCGCTGCAGCAGGGCACTTTTAAACCGGCCATCTTCGGCTGGCTTGGGTCCCACACTGGATCAACTGGTGGAGGTGGATCCGACTCACGTGTTACTGCTTAAGTCATCATTATTTACCTTACCATTACTTAGGCAGTTTGGGTACGGTAAACTCAAGTAACTCATACAAAAAGAGTAGTTACCCATTACCTAATGATTACCTTACCGTTCCTTAAGCCGTTTGTGTCCCCTCAAGTAAAGTAATGCATCAAAAACAGTAGTTACCCATTACCTAATGATTACCTTACCATTACTTAAGCAGTTTGTGTCCCTTCAAGTAAAGTAATGCATCAAAAAGAGTAACTCATTAACTAACCATTAACGAATGATTCATTAATACAGTAACCATCAGTTCTTCAATCGCAGTCACTGAGGAACTCCTCATTAACTAACTATTAACTATCTAGTTGTTCCTTATTCACTACTCAGTAACTAAGCACATTTTGTGTACCTTATTGTAAAGTGTTACCAGCTATCCTAAAACAATGTTGAATCCAAGAAGAACTTGTTTTCATTCTTACTCTCATAAGACATTTTATAATCCCTTCAAAGTTTTAACCACACATTTGTAACTGGAAGTGTGAGTCTACTGCCAACTCATCGGCAGTGACGCAACAGAAGCTATAAAATAATCAATGAGGGGGCAATTTATCTCATTTTACACCAAACACGTCACTGCTTTCTGTTTTGTGAGTGAGTCACTATATGCAAATGCAATAAAATCCATGAAGATTGTAGAGACAAGTTTGATTTGTTTGGGAAGCAACACATTGGTGATGTTCTCTGTGTTGTCAAATGGATAACTTTAATTCTCACGGTCAAATTCTCACTCGGATTAAACAAAGAGATCTTTTGTGACCCAAGGGTGCAAGAGTATTTATTTGCAGAAACAACTGAGCTAGTGAAAGAAGTACCCTGTTCGAATATCAGACGAATACAAAGAACTGTTTATTCTATACAAATTGAAAGACAAAGGTGTTTTGATAAACCTTTTAAATAATTTCCATTTAGGAACATTGGCGCTACCACGGAAAGTGAAGCTCCTTGCTCCTCTAGTTTCTTCCTGCTCTTCCCTGGCCTGTGCTGTTGCTCAGTTTACCGTTAGGTGTCCACTTGACAAAGTGTACTGGTCCACCACAGTCACGTCTGTAGTCTGTGACCTCAGCAGACGTGGGTTAACCCCAAATGTCTGAGGGATTATACTGTCACTGGTAATTCAGCATACCTCAGTAAATATACTTAACTGTATGTTTGCTACTGGAGAAGCTGGAGGATTGGTCAGAAAATTACAAAGCAGTTTACAGTTTAAATCAAGTACTGATATTTATTTTCAATAAGCAGAGAAATTGGAAAAAGTTACCTGCAAACCCAAGTTTTAAGAAATATATATTGAGGTATCTGTTCACAGATTACCTGTTTACAATGTGTTTGGTGTTTATTTGAAATTGTACGAACACTAACCGGCTAAACTAAGATAGCAAACATGCATTATATGGATGGAGGACTTCAGTTTATTTGTTCTCATCCCTCAGCAGTCCCTCAGCAGTAATGCACCACCAAGAGGGACTTGTTATCTACTAGATTTGTGTTCCTTGGGATGTAGTACTGTACCACAACAGACGCCAGCTGTAGCGGCTCCCTGCGTACTGAAGGCCTGTGGATGGAGAAAGTAAAAAACAACGACGTGTCCCTAGTTGACACTCCCGGGGCTGGTGCTTGCTGGCGAAGTTTGGAGCCTATGTGGCTTGGCGCGAGCTCTCGTCCTCTCCATTCACTCACATCTGAGGTCAAGGAGTTGTGCTTGTTTGTGGGAAGCTCTTATACTGTCTTGTAATGAGTGTTCTCAGCAGGAAAACAAGGCCTTGTTTTTCCACAGTTCAGGGTCGGACGTGTCCACCGCTCTGATCCAAACACTATAAAATCCCTCCTATCCTGACGCATGAGTGATGACAGCTGCAACTCTGGACAGCATCCTAATCCCACATTTAATATTCTCATAAAGCATACCTGACACCTCAGCTGTATACAGACCACATACATGCCTTAGACTACTCACAACTACTTAAAGAAAAGCTTGTTGGAAATCCCCTCTTGCCTTTAAATGTGCAGGAAATATTCTGTATATAAGCATTGAATTTTGATTTCACACCAAATGTATTTCACACATTCTAGTATGTTTTGACACTATGTTTGTTCTACTGCCAATATCTCCCTCCCTTAACGTTTGTATGATTTTTGGGGTTTGATGTTGTGTGGAAGTAAAGCGGTTCATTAATGTGGGAGTGTAGGAATGTCATGAATTCTTATGAAGCAATTCAGGCTTGAACCTCCTCGAGACACTGGAATCTTAGTCAGATCCATTGTCTGACTTGTGGTTTATATCTCTGCCCTTCTTCATAATTACTCTGGCGACAATCCTAACAAATATAATGCCTGAAATCTAAAGTATGCTGTGAAAGCTTATTTGTTCCTGGAGAGGAAAGATAGTTGTGTCAACAGCTTTTTATCTCAGTTGACATCTTCTTCTTGGTCTTTCAGCTCAGTTTGAGAGATACATGTTAAATGCTTTCCTCAACTTGAACTGTTGTTAGAACAAAACTTTGGCAGAAATTAAGGTATTATTCAAGGAATCGAACAAATAAAGATATGTCTTCAACAGAGATGGAAGAACTCAGATCCTGTACTTCAGTAAAAGTAGTACCTGAGTGTAGGAATACTCTGTTACAAGTAAAAGTCCTACATTCAAAATGAGAATCAAGTAAAAGTACAAAAGTATTAGCATCAAAATACTTGAAATACCAAAATTAAAAAATAATCTTTATGCAGAGTTGCTAAACTAAATTCTTATTTAAGTGTTGATTATATTTCAAAACAGTAATCTGTTAAGTTTGGTATAAAGTAAGTGTGGTGGAGTAAAACTACACTATTTACCTCTGAATTGTATTAGGTAGAACTACAGAGAGAATCAAGAATTTGAGTACTTAAACAAAGTACAAGTACCTCTAAATTGTACTCAAGTACAGGACTTGAATACATCTATAAAGTTACTTTACAGCACTGGTCTTAGATTTTATTTTTAGGGTTTGTTTTCAACTTTGACCTGACTTTGAGGTTAATGGTGAAGTGTACTCAAGTTGCAGGAAGAAGGTGAAAGAAGGTGATGGGCTGAGTCCGAGCGTGGATCACAGTTCACTGATTCTCTGGTGATTGTCAGGAAAGAGTACAGCCGTCACAATCAGGCCAACAGTGTGTGTGCAGTGAGGACGGTGAAAGACGAATGAAATGAGCCAAAGCTGTTGTCTGGAAATGAGAAACCTCTTGATTACTTTGCTGCTTAATCAGGGTTGAAGGTTGTCAATGAAAGTGTGTATACTACAGGAAGTGTTTGAATTAGTTGTGTTTATGAAACGAAGGTGTTTTGAGGCTGAAGGGCAGTTTGAGGTGCATTCAAGCTTTAAAAAAACACTCTCACATTAGTATTCCTGCACTTGTCTTGCAGGAGCAGCCCAGTATAGCTGCAGTCCTCGGCTGTTGGCAGCTGGGCAGCTCCGATGGAACAGTTGTTTGGAGATGAGATGTTTGGTATGCAAAAAGTTTGAGGAGTGTATCGACCATGATTGACTGTAATTCAAACCGTCGAGAAGATTTAGCATTGAAAAAGAGCAGCTCTTCAATAGTTTGTAAAGCATTGATCTGATCCCTGTTCAGAAAAGCAACTTGGACTGAAAGAGAAAAAGCAAGAACATAGGGCCTGGATGTCTTTCATTTGATTTGATTTGATTTACTTGGAAAGGAAAATGTTGGAGATGATGTATTAAAGGATGAGAGAAGAGTTTATAGAAGTATCTAGACATAAATGGATGGCATCATATTCCTAATGTTCACAGATGTGTTGACTGACCGCTTGAGGAGCAGGTCTTTTTCTCACAAACTGGTATGGTAAAATAAAGACTACCACAAAACTACTTAAGGAATATGTATAATGATGGTCAGATAAGAAAAATGTCAGTCACACTTCTATCATCAAATGATTTAATTATATATATTTTATAATTTCTGTTGCTTTGCTAAACTTTCAAAACTCTTCAGTCAACCCCCTCGAAAGTAAAGGAAAGCTTTTATTACTTATTTGAAAGTGTTTAATGTTATATAAAACAGCAGCCCTCTGATCAATTTGACATGCTCATGATAATGTTATATGTTGAAGACTAATGGCTGGTTTGCAGGCCAGTCTGAATTTGTAACCTTTTGTATAGCCCCCTCTTGTGGTTATTTATTGTATTGCAACTGTGTTCCACCATGAGAGAACCACAATCAAAAAGATGTTATTGTGAAAATAAAACTAATAGCATAACATGAACTGTTGTCTTGCCCTGACACCAATATCTCTACCTTCACACTATAAAAAAAACGCTACACCATTGTTGATCCACACCCTTCCTCCACCCTTACCCAAACTCATGATATCATTACATTTTGTATTTAAAGTCATGACATCTGGGATTAGATATAAGAGTTAGGAACAATAATGCATTGATTCCAGTCTTGAATACATACTGTTAATGTGCATTACTAATGTTGCTGAAAAAAAAAAAAATGAAGGACATTTTTAAAAAGAAAATGAAAACGAAAAACTACACCCAATACATAAACATGCATTATCTTTCCATTTGATAAATTGTACAAATAAATTCTGTATACATAGACTGTGCTAAAATCAAAGTATTACATTTTAAAAACTCAGTCATTTTAAATAATCCTCTGGAAATATGGAGAGATTTCTAATGATTTAAATTATAATAAATTATAGTTAGAGAGTATCATACACACTGTGTTTGATGCAGTTTACACACATGCAGTACTGATAACTTCCACAAGGGGGCAGAACCTATCAAGAATCATATCTTCCATTTCTTAATGTCTTCCAAACTTTTCCTCTGCTGCATGAGGAGTCTCTGACCTTTTCCTGAGCCTCAGATACATTTGGGTTGAATTAAGCTTTGCAAATAGCAACTAAACCTTGTTAAGTATGCTGCTATTCTCAAGTAAACCCAGGATTTTCCACTTGCTTATTACAAGAAATAGCTTGATACATCATAGCTTCTCTATGGGAAATCCTACTTTTCCTTTCTTCCTTTTAAGCAACAAACATAAAGTCAGCTACAGAAGAAACTGCAAAATGAATCAGCAAATCTCTCATGTACATGTAAACATATGACATTGAACATTAAACCCTGGTTTACCAAATGTTCCCACTACACCACTCGCCTTAGTCACATGTCCATTTCAAATGACTTATCTCTTTTAACTATGATCAGATGTGGATCCATCTCTCTCACAAGGAGTCTTGGCTTCGCCGAAACATGAAATATTTTGATTTTGATTTAGCAGCCCTGCTTTTATAGATATCTGTTGCAGATCAAACATGCTAGGCTTTCAGTGTTGATGTACAATTCTTTTTAATATTTATTGTATTCCAATTGAAAAAGACATTTTCTCTTTGTAGATTTCCAGATTCAACCTCTCTGATCTCAAGCCATAGAGAGAGGACGGTTGTGGAGATCCAGAGATGGAAATGATCACGGATCAGTGGAAATGCTGACAGGACATCTCCAAAGGCTAATCTTGAAAGAGTTGGAAGCCATTACACTGGGAGGGAAGAGCCCAGTAGATGCTGCTGGCGCTGATGGTGACTCGGTTGGAAACTCCAGTGACCTCATTGACCCGAGAGCTCCTCTTCAGCTGGCTGATGACAGAACATCATAGGGAGTGGCTCAGTCAGTAGGGGCTTGGACTGTGAGCAGTAGGGTCGCCTGTTCAAGTCCCCGAACAGACCTAAATATGGAGTGTGGACTGCTACTGGGAGAGGTCCCAGTTCACCTCCTGGGCCCCTGCCGTGGGGCCCTTGAGCAAGGCACCGGACAACCCCCTCCCCCCCCCCCCACTCCCATTAGCTGCCCACTGCTCCTAGTACTAGACTCCTGGTACTAGGATGGGTTAAATGCAGAGGCCAAATGTCACTGTGTGTGCTGTGGGCTCTGCATGTGTGACCATTAAAGAGGGTTTCATCCCTCCGATTCTATCTATCTATTAAAGGTTCCTGCAAGAATTATGTCATTGAGGTTGTGCATTATAGTGGAGCTGGATACACAACAAAGATATAAATGTTTATCAATCAAACAATGTTTTTACATTTTGAGCAATACATTGAGAGTTTAAAGGGCCATATCAGCTAAAGGAATGTGAACTTTTGAGGGTGTATGCATTTGATTTTGACATCCCATTACAGGTCATTCGAGGTAAATGGAATTATAATTCAATCATAACGATTATTTATGGTCCTTACAGTATTGCACAATTATATTTGAATAAAGGAACGTTCCCAAAACAGGCCCTTGTCATTTTTGATAATTCACAGCCCTTTCTGTGGACAGAATTTGCTACATTTGAAAGGAAATACTTCCTTAAGAATACTTTGGAGTGAGGTCTGGGGATTATCCTGAGGAAGCAATACAGATTTCTGGAAAATTATGTTGCGGCTAAAATATTCAAGTTTACTTTGCTTGGCAAATCTGCATTTGGTGTGTTTTTTGAATTATCATTATTGAACTCTTTGAGATTTTACTTGACTTTTTCTGTATAAATCACTACTGATACATACAAACACAACATATAACTTTAACCTTTATGACAATATGTGTAACCCATATTGCTGGTGATAAGGAGAAAGTGTTTTCGTATGTTCGCAAATCTTTTTGTGTGTCTTTCTCAACTCACAGTTCCGAAAACGATTTGTGGACATTTAAATGGTATCTTGTAGTTGATGATCTACACTGATGCCACTTGTTCCAGGGCCATTCTCTGAATAAGAGTGTGAATGTGAGATCTTAAAAGCGCAAGTATCTTTGAACCTTCAAGTTACTATTATTTTGTCTGACAAACCATAAACTGGATTAGAAATCGTTAATGCATTTAATTTCATGATAAACTTTAGATTTCATGCTCTGATAATGAGTTTTGGTGCAGTGGTGGTATATGTGTACATTTGGATCAGGGATTGTGCGTTAAAGTCAAACAAACATGGACTTAGTGTTCCCTATTGACGTGATGCACTCCCTGGGGTCTGGCTTAAGGGCCAAACTAAAGTAATGAAATCATTCAGTGTTAAGGATCTTGGCAAATTAAAGGGTACTCATATACTCCAAAGATTTACCATTCATTTCTCTTGGAAAACATGGGAGTGGGGAACAACAGAGTGAAAGAGAGAGAGTGGGAGGTGAGGGAGAGCTCCATCCAATGGAGCCAGGGTAAGAATTTATGGTCAGGAAGAGCGATGAATGTGTAATTTACGGTGCATACTCTACCATTCCCCCTGCCCTCCCTTCTGGTAATGAGAAACGGCTGTTTTGTTGTAGGGCCGAGGCATGGTACCCCCTCCCTTCTGGCTATGACACACCATTAGTTTTTATTTCTGTCTCTGCTTTTACGACCCCTGCCCAGGCGCCAACATTTGGCCGGTGATCGGGACCATCACACCATCTGAGCTCCTCCACCTCCCAAGATGGACTCCTGTAGCCTGAGGAAGAGCAAACTATAACTACTGTGGGCTCTCAACTGAAGATACATAGCATCGCACTATAAGCAGATATATCTATAATTGTTTGGGGCTTTGATTGGAGAGTAAGAGATGGATACTTAGAATTTCAAACTTTCCCCATGAACAATATGATGGCAGAGCTAGTGGCAAAAATAGGTCACTAATTTGTCGAAATAGTCCTAAATGATTTAAACTGATATGAATACTTGCTTACTGTTATAGTTTTATAAAGAATAATTCCTCTTCAATGGCATTTGGATTTTAACTTTATAGTTTGAGCCAATACTCGATTTATTAAATTATTCTGAGAACATTGTTAACAGTGAAATTGCTACGATCACATCTGACTGGGCAAAACAGGGGTGGTCGGACAGGCTCTCAATAAGGTTACCCAGATTATAAATGAATTTATTTGGAAGTAAAACCGCAGCAGGGTGCAGCTCAAACTTTGAAAATAATTCCTCATTGCACAAGAAAGTAGTGCGAACACTAGCAGTTTTATTTGAATGCACCTAGGGTATAAAACTGTTGATTGGGTCCTTATGTTTCTTACACCATTAGACTTGTAGTCCTTCCAGATCTCTGCTCTTAACTTAGCAATTGCAATGTTACGATATACAATAAAAAAATATTGGCTGAAATGTAAAAAATATATCCCAAATTGTAAAAGAAAATGATCTACAACACAAAAATGAAATCTGTCATTAATGCATATACATACCAATGTGTGTAGGGCACATTTAAAGACTGTAGAAACAATAAAAGCATATTGGATGAATAAACGGTTGGTCATTCAAAACGTAAATCAGACAAACAAATCAGCATCAGTGTATGACTGAAGTTTCATCAGCTTCATCTGAACTTTATTGAGGCTTTCACAGAATAAGCTATACATAATGACTCTAATACTTCTTCTTATGTTTAATGATAAACACAATTGGACATATTCAGTAACACAATCCATAGTATGAATGAATAATGTAGCGTGTAACTTCTCCTGAAACTAATATTTTGTGTAAAGCAAACAGACTCTTGGAAAACAGGGAAAGACGCCCTTTTTTCTGTATCAGAAATGTTTTGAAGCTTTATGAGTATAAATGTGTAAAATACTTTGATTGTATTGAAACTTGAGCAGTAGGAAACATTATAGTTGTGCAAAATCGTCAGACCCTGTTGCAAACAGAAATGATTACTGAGCAGCTGATGATTTGATGGCTTATATGATGATCAGTGACTTGTAGTTACTGCATATTCGATATATCACTGTGCATTTACATTTCCTTCCTTTTGATTTCCAGAACCTATTCCTTCAAACTATGAGACCAATATTAACACACATGTACAAACGACTAAGTTCCATTTACAAACAACTTGATGACCGTGCAGAAATGCATACAAAGTACAGACTTTAGGTACAGACTTTAGGCACACACACACACACACACACACACACACACACACACACACACACACACACACACACACACACACACACACACACACACACACACACACACACACACACACACACACACACTTGCACACCACACACACCACACACCACACACACACACACACACCACACACAGCACACCCACACACACACAACCACCACACACACCACACACCACACACCACACCACACACAGCACACACGCACACACACACACACAGCACACACAGCACACACCACCACACCACATGCGAAATACTCATGTTTGTATTTCCTGCGTTTCCTGCTGGCAGAGTTATTTAGATACACCACCACATTTAATTCTGACAAACACCTAAGCTACTCAAATGGAAAAACGGTTGACGTCAAGACACCAAAAAGAAGGAAGTACCAGCCAGAATCCTCCTTCATCTTAGGCTTGCTTGTAATATTATTCGCTTACTCAAAATAAGCATACTGTCCTAGCGTTTTGCCCTCAAGCCAACCACAAATGATATCCAGTGGCCTTCTGTTTTGTTTCATCTCACAATAGGAAATAAAGGTAGGCACAGAACTTATATTATTCATTGTCTTTACATCATGAAACAGCGGCTTTTTGAGAAAATCCATCTGCCACCCTCCTCAAAAGTGAAAACAAATGAAGAACAGATTGAGATTATATAGAGCAGGACTGGACCCCACAATAATACATCATAAGACCAGACGAGAGGGAAGAGAACCGTCCATTCATTATCAGACTTCCAGCTTGATGCTGCATTTGAAACCACAGGAATCTGTGGACGTGAACATCGGTTTGGTTGCCAGACACGACCCCAATCCCTCAACACGGCTTTGCAGTCCAGCAGTGATCCCTCACAGTTGAAAGAACTCAACAAGTCTTTCTGAACGCCGCTTGACAACAGTATCTTCCAGATATGTCCATCTATTCAACAAGCTCAGAAGCCTTTAGTGTTGCAGGCAATCCTCCAGTTCTCCTTTGCATCTTCTACAATGCATGGCAGCCGTTAATTCATCACTTGAACTTTTGTCTATGGCGGGGGCTGTCTGGAAAAAGTATTGTCCTGCTTTTTCTCTCCAGCCCCAGTCCAGTAAGACCATGGCAGTTTAGCTGACGACGGGCTGGTTTGTGGATGCTTGGAAGCAGTTGTGTTCCCTGCTCTGGCCCCTTTCTCCGCTTCCTCCACCTCCACCCTCTCTGCACCTCCCCGCGCCGCCTCCTCCTCTCTCCTCCCCTCTCTCCTCTCCACCTCCACCTCTCACCCTCCTCCACCTCCACCTCCTCGTCCTCGTCCATTCTCCCTCCTGTTTGTATCGTCTTGTCTGTCTCCCTTATTTTTCCTCTCTGAAAGGAGAATGCATAGAACATATGATTAATAGTTTATATGACTTCTCAAATAAACTCCTGTCAGATATCTGTCATCATCGGATGTTTTTGTATGCTAAAGGGCCTCAGCTTGCCTAAACAAAATTAAAAACACACATTCCTGAGGGATGAGAAAGTGGATCATAAGGTATGTGTTGGATTAGGACTTGATGTTGTGGCTGTGTGGTTTTCAATTCAGGCCAACAAGTGTAAACCACAAACATCCAGTGCAGAATTACTCATAAATGGCAACATAAAGCTATGTTTAGCCTCACTGACAGGATAAGTACAGCAGAAACCAAAGTCCCTTAGGAAATCAACAAATAATTATCAAACCTAACAGGAGAAAATAATAAAACATTTGGAAGTCGTTTTTAGCCACGTCATTTGATCTGGACCGAAATATCTCGCAGACGTTGGATCTATTGCCATTAATTATTGCACTGACATTGATGGCCACAGAAGTTGAATGCTAATCAGTATGTTGATCCCAGACTTTTCCTGTACACCAATATCATTTCCAAATGTTTAAATAAGTGAAATACCTTGGCAACTATTGGATGGAATGCCTGGAAATTGTATACAGACATCCCTGTTCCCCGCAGGATTAATTATAATACCTTTGGTGATCCCATACCCCTTTCTCTGAAGCCTCCATTTTTAGGTCTCTATTTTAGATTTGACCATACTTTGTTTCAGACTAACTACCTGAAAGCCTAATGACATACCCATCTGCCCAAACTGCAGCCCATAAACTGTATAAAAAGTGGACCTAGTCACAGAAACAAATGTTTTAAAGCTTCAAGTTTTGCTGAGGGCCGAGCAAAGTCCAAACAAATGTTGAATATTTCATTTTTAGGCTACCAACATTTTTGAATTACTTTCATGGACTGAAAGCAATCTGTGAAATGGTAAAGCTGTAAGATGAGAACACAGAAAGCTCTCAGACCATGGTACTCAATAATTCTATATTTAAAATTTTAACAATATTACAACCAGAGCAGTCACACATATTGGATATTGGAGGGAATTAAAATGTAAAGCACTTTTGCGAGTCTCCTCCCATCTCCTCTCTCATTCTGATGTACTCTCGTCACATATTTAAGGGTATAATTGCTCTCTAAATACAAACATCCAACACGGTTTGGTTAATGTCCACATGTAGCCCATTCAGGGGAATAAAGAGCTTTACTCTGCTGTAGTAGAGTCAAGTGACACAATTTTCTCTCACATAAATCCCCTTAAAATCACTTCTGGTATAATTAGCTAAACACTGTCAAGGGTCAATGGTCCATCAGGACGAGAGAGCTGCCACAAAGTGGAAATGGGCATCGTGTCTGGTGTCAGATGGCTTTTGTTTAGACAGCACTCAAAAGTATTCGGTTTTGTATATCTGAGGGAGTGTAGTTAGGCTGAAGGTTGTTTGTTATGAACTTGTGCGTTGAGAGTCTCTGCATATCCTGGAAAATGAGTGAACACGTGCCAAGAGCTGGACAGTATTCACGACGCAGTTGACAACAGCAAGGCTTATGGCGCCACCATGTTTGTCTACTGCTGTGCAGTTATAACTGTTGGTCTTTGTTTATTTCCCTACCAGCATTTTTAAACTTGCTGTACAAACAGTTATGATTCTCTGGGTAAGGCACAAAGAAGAAAAACAAAAAATCCAAAAGGTACAATGCTTCTCAAATGTCCTTTTCCAGTGAAAATCATTACACCGTGATGGAGTAGATTTAGTGTAGCTGAATGTGGACAGACTTAACACGAAAACATTTACCCACCGCAGGCCCATGCAGAGTCACAATTACTTTACTCAACTGAAAACAAGGCTCAGTCCCACACAGTAGGATTAACTCATCATTATCGAGCCCCATTAATGCCAAAATGGTGAAAACAAAAACGTGTGACATCATTTGGCTAGCTG
Source organism: Notothenia coriiceps (assembly GCF_000735185.1). Classification (NCBI taxonomy): domain Eukaryota; kingdom Metazoa; phylum Chordata; class Actinopteri; order Perciformes; family Nototheniidae; genus Notothenia; species Notothenia coriiceps. The sequence goes on along the minus strand of NW_011336753.1, from coordinate 407,934 downwards.
GCTCAAATAATTCAGGAAGATTTCATGTCCGGCATGATAATCAGTTATGTGGTGTCATGAGCTGATAAACATATTTCTGAGCTTTTATGAGCACCACGCCGACAAGTACTTAATAGTTTCAATTTATGTCAATGACGCACAATGAGAGAGAGTGAAGCATGAGTGAACTAAAGAGTCCTCACACACACTGCAGCATCTGAGCTGATGTGCTTATTACTGTGTAAGGACTTAATTACTCCTCTAACAAATCACTAATGGGGCCAAGAGTGGGGAACTCCATCAGTTTATGACAGCCCTGATTGTACTTCCTCTCCATCCAAGCTAAACAATTTTTCCTGACAAATGCAATAACACATCCAGAAAATTCTGTTTTCGCGTGAGACCCTTTTGAGGAGCTTCAGGAAAAGGGGAAAAAATGTGCAGCCAAATCAACACAAAGCGTGAGTTCTGCAGACCACTAAATCACTAATGTTATACAACGTCTGCCCCCTGTGTTTTAAATATCCAGCCTGCCAGCCAACTCCCACAGATGAATCCACAGCTGCGCTCTTGTTTCGTCATAAAGTGAGCTTACCCACATGAACTGGTTCACCTGAGTCATGGTGCCATCACCCATCAATTACCAGAAGAAAATGAATTCCTGTGCATTTCTTGCGATATGTTTCTTATTTTAATGATGGAAAAACAGAACTAAAAATCCTCTTTGCCCCAACAATAGTCACAGTTTTCACAAGACACAAAGCTTATCCACACATTTCTGACTCATCATTTGGCACCTTGCTCGTGCCAAATTTAGAATCTTGGCATTCTACTTAGCAGTTTTATAGGGACGTTTATAGTTGAGTTAAGTAGTTGACCTAATATTTTTGCAGGCGTCAGACGGAGAAAATGTGCTTCTCGTTTCTCAAATCGTGCTGTCACAGCCAACGAAGATCTTTCTCCTCACTGAGCAATTACCAGCCACACCAGCCTCCTTCCCTTTGGACACTACCACAGATCTATATGGGAAAATATCAGATCGTGCTGTTTAGACTCTTAGCCCTATAGGAACTGTTCAACAGAAGAGTAGGTTCTTGAATAAGCAAGCCTCCAACATGTTTACTCGCATATATCCAGGCATATCCTCTGTTACATGTTGCAACATCAGTACAAATGCCAAAACTGTGCAAATATTGCTACACAATGTGGTTTCAGTGCCTGAAATTCTGTAAGCATGCCATGCCACTATCCCATAAAGGCTTTAATGCTGCTCATTAACCTTTCTCTCAGTTCTTGTAAATGAGTGAACGTTTCCAGCTTTGGTTAAATTGGGCACATTCTGACAAAGAGATTAGTATAAGGTTACTTTTAGAGACACATACATGTTCTAATGACTCTTAATTTCCAAAAAAACTTTCCTGTTTAACCCTCCTATTGTCTTCGTCCCCGTCCCCCCCTTACTTTGGTGTTCGCAGTCAAATTTGACCGGTCCTGTTTTAACTGCTATTACATTAACACAAAAACCATTAATCATCACCAAATTTCATTTAACACCCTTTCAAACTGTACATATTGTAACAGACTACTGGTATACATGAAAAACTGCAGTAAGTATACAAAGAATAGACACTGAACATGTATTGCGTGTGCCAGGTGTGATCCATGTGGGGGGATGGGCACATAAGAGGGGGGGGGGTCCCCCCACAACATTACCGGTGTTAAGAATGACCGGAAGGTTAAGTAGGTCAGTGAGCGAATAATTGATTGAATATTTATTGAAAGGAGAATTGGTGAGGGGGGTTGACAAATGGAAAATTACTGTGGTCTTTTGTCCTTTTTTGTTTTTTTTTGAATCGTTAATGGGACACACACACGTCAGGCACACGACAGAACGACCACAGACTTTGGACGGAGACGACATTCAACTTGTGGAGAAGGTTTCTGTGTTGTAGGATTGTGGTTTCCTATGGCACCGGTGTGTAGCCCAGACCCACACCACGAGGTACGACCCGATACTAAAATTATTTCGTCGGTCTTTAAAATAAAACTTTTCTTTCTCTATAAAATTTCGTGGTATCCTGCTGAAACACTGACTGCGGTGGACTGTGGAGGGTTCGGATACCTCGACCATAAGAGAAATCTGAGTCGCAAAGGTCGAGTTTATGGGTGAGTCGTCTGAAGATGCTTCTACGATTTGCATCCGTTGTGTAACAATTCTGCGAGTGTAAACGTTTACCAATGTTCACCCGTTTATGACTACCGTAAGTATTTACGTAGTATAATTGTAAAATATATCGAATAATAACTAGAGGTGGTGCCAGGACTCCCCGATAGGTTACAGAGAATACGGAGGATTTTGTCGAGTGTATCTAAGGTTATCGAGCGTATGTATGTAGAGACGTATTTCTGTACTACTGACCCCTATCTCTGTCGTATATATCTCAACAGCTCTAGCTCAAATTCCCAAATAATTACATATATACACCACCGCAAAAAGTGATGAGAAGTTTAATGCTTTCAGTAAACAGTCTTGGTTTATAACTAATCTCGTCTGTAATCTCTTCTGTATTATTCGTGTTTAAAGTTCAAGTTAATTGTATGGACAACCCTCATATTTATGGTTGTAGCAAATGTAAAAAATTGACAAGTTTCATGAATTAACATTAGTATGACAGTGTTCTTCTCTATTACCAGACAAGAGTAACCAAAAAGTTCTCCTGTCCCAGCCGTATAAGGATTACGCCAACAAGTAGCACTGTATCCCTTCCCCTGTTTTTGAACTTACTGAACAACTTAGTCACTCGGTTCGTAGAATGTGTCTCTTACTTAACCCAAAAGACAAAATTGTGTCAAACCCGCGTCCGTTAGATCTATGGTTAGTAGCGATATGGACCGACATATCGAGTTGTTAACTTTGTCCCTTAAAATGAAATATGTAGAGGAAATTCATGTGGTACATTGTGTTGATTAGGAACACATTAAAGGACCGAGTCGACGATTTAGTTTTCGTCGGACCACTCTAGTATATGACCTCGTATAATGGTGCTGAGTATTCTTGTCTATCTGGGAGTAACGAGGTAGATATTGATTTTAATGTGTCGACTGTATAAATGCTTGTTTTATCTGTTTTACACATATCGTTTTAGCTTTGCGGGTCTTGTCAAAGGTCGGCTGCGGAGCGGTTGTTAGATGTCATGACATCGTCGATAGTCGTGTGGTCCTCGTAGCGGTCACGAGTCTGACGTCATTATCAGGCCTAACTGGTCCGGATGGTCGCGTCAGAACCTATCCGCTTACCGGCACGGCTAGAGAGAAGGGAGGGAACAGGACGACTACAAGAAAGCGCCAGATGTTCGCGGACACAGGCCAGACCATCGAGGAAGTCTCTGGGTGAGCACCTGACGATAGGCTTGTGTGGAGTGGTATGAGCCGTCATTATGGTTGGACTTTACCGTAGGTGTGTATGTGTTTGGTGTATTCATAAAGTTGTTACGGTGTACAAGTAGCCAACACGGACTGTAAATTAGCAGCCTTTCGTAGTAGACTCTGTGAGAACTATAAGACCACTCGTGATAGAGAAGATTCATAATGTAGGACCAACAATGTTCGTTTGTCCGCGTGAGCACCCCTTAAAAACTTAAGTAAGTTTTTGGTCGATGAAAGGAAAAAGTGGGAGTGTAACGGACGATGGGCACACCATGGGAGGGAAAAGTTTTGGGTTTGGGGAAGAAACAACAAAGTCGAATTTTTTTTGGCAGGGTCAAGGGGGGGGAGGGGCTGAGAGGTAAGGAGGGATTGGAGTTCGATCACGACGAGTGCAGAGAAATGTAATGATTTCGTTAGGTAAAACCAGTGAAAAACGGGTAGATCAAGAGAGAATATGCGACAAGTGGACAACGTACGAAAAGTTAGTTCCCTGGAATATAACAGGAATGAGAAGAGCCCGTTGTCGATCACCCCCAAGGGTCTCTAGAATACACGGGGCCCCTGAGTGAGTCTTAGCTTGTGGTGGTTCAAAGATAATGAGTTAGGCGAGGACGTGATGAAATTATACGGTCACGTGTTATGGTGGTACCTGTACGGTAAGAGATCGAGTGGACGTGAGGACCGAGGGTTCGACTACACCCCTTGAACGACTCCTACAACGGACTCTTGTCAAGACCTCGAAGGTATGTCGGCCCATCTATGGACAATCTCGGTAGGTTCGTGTTATTTGTTACAGGTACATACGACCTCGTGAGACGTGTAGCTCCCCCAAATGATTTGTTTTGTTGGGGAGAAGAAGGAGAGCGGTATAACGTTCGATACTAAGTAGTAACGGAGTACACACACTACCACCGTTATATATTCATCTCTATGAAACGCGACACCCTCTCTTATCTCTTTTTATAGCTTACCTGTAAAAACCTAGTATGCGATCTCTTCCTGCTTCTGTGTCTACGGTCACTGATCGTGACTGCATGTCTGTGAGGGACTCTGGCTGTCTCCCCGTTGTGACGGACTGTTTGTGTGTGTCCGTTTCTGTGCCCAGTTGTAGAAAGACTGTCCACTTTGTAACACTTAGTAAGACTTCAAGGTTTACAAACACAATACGGATTTGTTCTTCACAGTGCCACAAGAAAAAAACCAACCGAATATTTTCCCAAGAATTTGCGCATCTGTTTACACCCAATCCACTGACTTATGTGTCTTTTAGGTTCACTTCCGTTTACCCCTTGTTTTTCGTTGTTCAGTACTCGTCAAAGTCGATTGGACCTTTTTATTGGGTTACCACCACAAACCCCCTTTTCGTCGTCTTTGCTCCCTTCCGTCTCTCAACCTCCGATTAACAACTGACGGACCGTCAGTGAAAAACGACTCTCAGCGCGAGAATTTTGGTCTCGAAGGTTGTGGTCTGCTCTTCTCGTGTAAATTTAGACTTACACCGATTTATCTTTCCCCGACTTTCACCCCCCCCCAGCATTTTTTTGTTGTATAAAGACAAAGTTGTCGTGGCGCAATAAACCGGAAAAAGTATGGTCTCCCTCGTTTTTCTTCACGCCTTACTTTCTATTTCTCTTTTGAGTTACGTTTGCCATCGTCTCTGTTTTCCCTCTCTGGTCTTTTTTACCACTTTACTCCCTTCTTACTCTTTTTCTCTTTCGTAGGACCAAAACGAGGCGGGACGCAGTAATGATTCTGCCCAAAACGAGAGCCGTGTATCTGTCCCGGGTCCCTCTCTTCCCTTACCTCGCGCTCCCTACTCTCTCTTCCTCCCTCTTTAGTGTCTCTTTGCGCTCTCTCCACGGTTACGAAAACCATCCGAGACAGTAGATTGGTTTGCAGGCCTCTTGCGAAGGCGCTAGGAGCAATGATGCTGGGAAGCTGGTGATCCCAATTCTATTTTGTTGTGCTGTGTGTGTGTTTTGACTTCATCCGATTTGACGCTACCGCAAGCACTTGACATGTGTCTGAGGTGGTGGCGTCGGTCGTCGTCATTGTAGTCTGGTCTGGTCTTGCTACGGGGGGACACTCGTTGTTAACGAAATGAATTGTCGTGTGTGCTGTGCGTGTGTGTGTGTTGTGGTGTGGTGTCGTGTGTGTGTGTGGTGGTGTGGTTGTGGGTGGTGGTGTTTCATGGGTTTCATTCTAGGTTGTGTGTGCGTGTGTTCGGGGGTTGTGTGAAAGAGGGAGCAAGAATCTCGGGGGTCAATCTGCACATAAGAGTGCCCGCGCGCGGTGTAAGAGCCGCTGGCGTCGCTCTACACACATCCAGTCGTCTAGTAATCCAGCAATCTGTCTGAGTCTGAGTTACAATGTGGGAGGAGCAAACGAAGGCCCAGTCTAGAGCGTGACAGCACACATGGAGCTTTGTGGAAGGTTAGCGCTTAAGTATTCGGACCAAACAACAGAAATGTAAACTTAACCGTACATTCCGAAATACTATACGGGAAGCGTGTCCATCTTGGTGAAACTTGTATTCGTGTTCAACGACGCTAGTGGTTGGAACAGTAGGAGCCGTAAACCTACTAAATCCAGTTGAGACACATTCGTTGGGTGCTCTCGCACTAAGGCCGGCCGGCCCGAGTTGTTACTTGGTGGTCTATTTCTTTTGTCCTTAATCGATTGTAGGGCTAGTCTTATTGTCTGGTGTGTGTTGTGTGTGGGGTTGGTGCTGCGTGTGGTGTGGCTCGCCGCGGCCGCGTCGGTGTCGTGTGGTGTGTGTGTGTGTGTGTGTGTGTGTGTGTGTGTTGTGTGTGTTGTTGTGTTGTGTGGAGTGTGACGTCGTGTGTGTGTGTGTGAGAGATCTACAAAGGGTCTTCTCTCGACAATTCCCTTGAGCCGTTACTTTTTCCGTGTGCTCTTGTGCTACCTACTAGGCCAAATTTGTGTGTGTGTGTGTGTGTGTGTGTGTGGTGTGTGTGTCTTGTGTGTGTGTGTGTGTGTGTGTGTGTGTGTGTGTGTGTGTGTGTGTGTGTGTGTGTGTGTGTGTGTGTGTGTGTGAGAAAAAGACAGAAAGTGAGTGCTGCACTCACTTTCTGTCTTTTTCTCACACACACACACACACACACACACACACACACACACACACACACACACACACACACACACACACACACACACACACACACACACACACACACACACACACACACACACACACACACACACACACACACACACACACACGTCAAAAGAAAGTGATGACCTCGTAAACCAGAGATTGATATTTCACTTTAACCACACATTCACACAGAATGCAAAAACTGCCAAGCAAAGATCAGTCAGTGTAAGTTTATTTAATAAGACTTCACAAAAAAAAAGTAACCATGTAGCATGTAACAATTATCATTCTTTTTGCTATACAGTAAATCCATACTGTTTTCGCCTCAATGCCATTTGTTCCACCCTAAGTGTCCTTTGGCCAACTCTGACTCACCAGCATCAAAGCTGAAATAAAGAAATATGTATTTTTTAATGACTTCTCACATATGAAAAAATAACAATGAAAAACAAAAAAGTAACAGCGTTAAAAGCAACACAACCGTTATTAAGGCGAATCAAGGCACACATGCATACTCCTGCAAGACATTTTATTTTAGCTTCTTTTGTGTTATACATGCTGGCTCTTTGAGCAATGTTGATTTAAAATAAAAAGATTCATAACAACAAATAAAAAAGCACAAGTATATTGAAACTTTTTGCAAGTAGTATTGCAAATTGTAACAAAAGCAGATGACATAAAAGTGGTCTGTGTGCCATGTTTTTAAGTTGTGTTTTTTATGTGCACATAACATGGTAGCAAGAGAATATCTTATCAAAAGTGCAAATGACTTTATTGATCATAACTACCATAAACTGGCTATCGCACTGTAAGCACAATCAGCAACGTTTTTTAAATGTTCTTCCTGTTTTTTAACTTTCTGACATTTTTTAATTCAAATGCTTAACCTTTCGTTATAAGAGCATTAAAACAGTACCTCCACCATACTTCGAAAAACAGACTCTAGGGTTTACATACCATACTGTATCAGTTCTCTGTATCCTCTCTTTTTTACCTGAAGTTGCAACTTTTTATATAAAAACATGAAGGTTGTTTTTGCAAAGTGACTCTCATTTTGCTTTTCTTTGGTAGGAAAGTACACAACATATTGGTAATGTTATTTTAAAGGCACTCAATAAACTTTGTTTAACAAAATCATTAACTCTTTGGTTAAAGAGGAAACCTTTAAGGGGTTCATTCAAACTTTGCAGAAATCAGACCCAGACAGTGAGCACGAGGAACTGATCTCTATATAAAAACAACCTGAGAGGCAGCATTTGTTAGCCTGCGTTACCGTCCTGGGTAATAACTCTGGGTTCTTAAAATGCTGTGACGAAGGGTGACAGGTATGTCAAGGGAAAGGTGGAGTAAAAGACTGTTTATAGGTTGCTGTTGCTGTTGCATTCGCGGCACAAGATCTTGTCTCCATCGGGGAAGAAGCCGGCGCCCACCAGTGAAGCAGAGCACTGGGAGCAGGTGAAGCAGGGCTGGTGCCACTGGCGTTCCTCAAATGAGATGTACTTCCCTCCTCCAAACCCTGGGGCAAAAAGAGCAATGACACAAAGATAAAACATTTTGGTTGAGCTTCAGAGGACTCAAGCATGCTTCAAAACATATCTAACTGGGAAAATAAGCTTTTTATTCTTTACAAGAAAAGAAGGGCTATAAGAAATGTTCCATACATTTATCGCTTCCTAGAACTGTGTGTATCATTCTTTAACTGGCTGTGTGCGTTACGATTTACGTAAATCCAGAAGACTTTGAAAGAATTCAACCAGGTTACACACAGTGTAAAATGCAGAAAGTGGCAGCCAATCTAAGTACTACAAGTATTTCTAGTGTTTAACCCTCCCCCAGTCAGTCGATCAAAATAAGCACCTGGGGACGCACAAATCAATATCATAGTGTGGAATAGTGATGTTGTCTTGCCTGTGATTGGTTTGCTGCAGGCCTCACACTTCTTGGAGTACAGGCTGCCGAAGCACTTGATGCAGTAAGGGCTCTCGTCTCTCGAGGTGAAGTGCTGACCCGCCAGCTGTGTCTTGCAGCTGGTGCACACAAAACACTCCTTATGCCACGGCTCGTCCCGATAGGTCACACCGCCTTTAGCCAGGGCCTGGAAATAAGAGAGGTCAAAGGTCAATTGGGCATCATTTTAAATCACTTCTAAAATGTATTCCCTTGCACGTGTCAGCTTAACAAGGATACATCCCACTTATGTTATGCTTCGGGTTGTTTCTGCTGACCTTTTTACAGTGTGTGCAGCGCGGGGCGAACTTGTCCTCGTAGCAGGACACGCAGTAGTGTTCATCCTTGTCAGGGATGAAGGACTTTGAGCCAATCGGCTGGTTGCAGCTGTTACAGATGAAGCAGCCCTCGTGCCATGTAGAGCCGCCGTACTCCAACTTCCTCGTACCTAGCAGAGAGAAAGAGTGATGATAGGAGGCAGGGAAGGAAAGAGAAAGATGAAAAGATTGACTTACTGTAACTTATTTGAGTATGCAGCTTTTACGGTTCTTCATGGAGTTGTAATGGCCATTTGGTAATTTTACAGTATGGTGATTTTTATTTAACTATGAACTGACTTCAATTGCTTAAAGGCATATAAAAATCATTTTGTTTTACTAAGATGGATTTCATTTTACATCATAATACCACAAGCCCCACACTTCTTTCCGACTGATGGAAACTGGCGGCAGTCCGTTTAGAAAGGGGATAATGCCATTTTCCCCTCTACTGTAGGTCCCCAAACAATCCATCTTCTATCCCTTAGCTGTTGAGTTTTTTATTATACTGGTTGGGTTTATTCTATGGTGACGCAGTGGTTTGTGTGGGTCTGACATTTTAAACGTTTCACGGCTTTAGGCTGTGTGCTGTTGAGTTCTTGAGTCAAAAACTGCCAAATCCCCTGAAAAAACATTCTTGGTTACAAGCTTACATGAATTATAGTGACTCAATAATATTAGCAGTTTCTTAGCAAGTATCTGACAAAAAGAATAAAAGTGAAAAAGCTGAATGTTGGGGTCTCATGAATAAGCATTCCAACTTTAAAGAACCTTGAAAAAATAATACTTTATTGAATTGGTGCACAACGGATTTTATTCATATCCTCTTTGCATATAGTCCAATTTCGATATGCTCACAACTGTCTCTTTCCTTTTAGTGCCTTTTTTCCTTCCCAGATCATACTGTATTGTTATGGAATATATTGTAGGTTTTCAGTTTGACTTTCCTTACAAGAATTTCATTTGTGTATTTATTCTTGCAAAAATAGTTTGTTTCAAATGTCAGTGTTTATCTCAAATAAGATAATTCGACAGAGACATGTCTGTCGTAAGGGTTTCCAAACTGAATAAACTGAGTTGCAAAAGAAAAGGACCATTGTCTGCGAGACATACAACAGCCTTTGTGACGAATGTTGGTCATGCATCGGGATCAAAGTTGCAGCAATTTTATCAGAGAAATCGTCTAACCAAATCATGTTGAGAAATCCAATTACACTGCGTTTGTATTAAGTTTCTTCCTTCCTTGAGTCGCCTACATAAACAACTTCAGCCTAGCATGCAGTCTTTAAACAAAGACAAGTGTGTGTGCCTGTTTTTTGAGGGTGTTCATACTTTTATATGATGACAAAGCTGCTGTTCGTCTTTAGTTTAAGGAGAGGTCACACTTTTTCGAATTGAAACCAAAGTGCATCAGAATTGTGGGTGATACAGTGAAATGTTTAATTAATGCTTTACTAGGAAAAGTGAGGAGAAATGTTTTTGAGCTGAAAACTTTATCTAACTGTTATTCTTCTCAAGGTCTTCTCATCCCTGTATAATGCAAACATAATGTATTTATGTACTTCTCCAAACAAAAGGGGGATTACCTACAGTTGAAACAAAGGGAAATATCACATTTTCCTGAACTCATTTACTGCTTCGTCAGGGCTGTGTAAGCTGGAATAACTGACTCTCTTATCTCCTGTTATCATCAGTCTGCTGGCAGCCCTCCAGTCCTGAGGGATCTGGCTTCAGACAACAAGTCAAGCAGACTGGCAATTACTCTGTCACATTCAGAACTGGCAGCTGCTCAATCGTGGACCCTCGCATTCTCTTCTCCCTTTTTGAAAAAAAAGAAATGTCTACATATGCTTGATCTGTTTTCATGTGTCCCTGCTGTGTCTGTTATGTCATCATTTTCCATAGTCTTTGCCTATCCATCTTGACATTTTAATTTGTATACTACATGGAAAATAACTAACTAATGTTTAGTGCGCGAGTGGAGTACCATTATATATGGCACTGTCAAATGCATTATGTGCAAGGTATTTTACATGTCACTCCCTCTTTCATTTCATTTCCTCTTAATCAACGCTCTGTTTTGGAAAACGAGTCGTTTAGAGTGCATTATATCTTATTGCACGATGTTTTGCAGGTTTACCTGGCATGACGACTTTGTCGCAGGCTACACACTTGGAGGAGAACTCATTACAGTAGCAGTCATTGCAGAGCAGCTCGTCTTCCTGGCTGGTGAAAGGCTCATCTGCCAACGAGTGATCGCAGCGGAAACAGCGGAAGCAGTGCTCGTGATAGTGACGGTCCTCATAGAAGAGCTCCTGGCAGGGGGGAAAAGGGGAGACAAGAAAAAAAATCAGAACTCATTCTTTACGTGAATAATCATTTATTTGTATAATTTAAAGTAGGCAAATAAAGAAACGACTGAAAAGCTTTACACCTTCAAGTATATCTGGTTCAACAATGAGAAGTTAAAACTGACACATGCAAGGTCTTTAAGGCCTAAACAAGCATGTGGTTACTCTGTGTACGTTATCAGACTATACTCTATTTGTGAGTATCTTCTGCATTAAATAAAATTCTCACAATGTTACATTTATTGTCGAAAAGGAAATGAGCTATGAAAATGTTGTCTTTATTAATCACTCACTGCCCATAGGGGTGTTGATAATGTATTGGACTACTTAGCTAAGCAAACTATTACACATGCCCTCATCCTGTGAACTCTAAGTAGCTAATGTCAGTCTTAAATGATCCACTTCATGTTAGTTCTTTCCATTAAGCAAAGTTTGAATTTGAACGTGATTGTGGAGGAGAGGGAGACGTTCCCTCATGCTGCATTTTAACAATCATAGACTAAATTAGCCTGTGGACCTAGTGGAAATTGTCTGTGTAATTGCAAGTTAAATTGGTCTTTACTGTGTCTCTCCACACAAAATACATAGAACACGCCTAATTTAGCACAAATGATGCGTCATTAACATGACATAACTTCTGTCTTAGCTATCCAAGACCATGTCAAATTAAATATGCTTTGTTTGAACTGCAACGTGTAGCTCAAAGTGCGGAAAGTCTGAAGTCATACCTGCAGTTCAATCCAATGCATGTAAAAAAGAAAGACGTTACACAAACCTTTTGGGTAGAGGCCCCACATTTCTTTCTTGAAAAATGTAAGCTAGAAAATTGATTGGCTCCATGAAAAGATTTTCGCCAACAAACATACAGTATTTTGTGAGGTCACACTGACCTTTGACTATTTCTATTCAGTTCATATTTGAGTCCAGGTGGACAATTTTGCCAACTTTGAGTAAATTACCCACAGGAAATATTTGGTCATGAGAACCAGACAGAGGAATAGAAAACCTGAAAACAAAATGCCTTAGGCCTCGGCAGTAACTGTCACAGGTACATAAATATTATGTTGTTTTATTCAAGTTGGGTATTCTCTACTTGTCACTGCAGCAGATACGTGATTGCATGTCTGATCATGAAAATGAAATGCCTTACCCTTGCGTCATGGCCGATCAGCTCTTTGCACTCATCACATGTGTTTGAGAACAAATTGTCGTAACAGGGGATGCAGTAGGGTCTGTCATCTGACTGGATGTACTTTCTGCCGTACAAGGACTCCTTGCAGCTGTCACAGTCAAAAGAGTCAGTCATTGTAATTTTCTGTGAGCCTGAAACACAAGAAAGGAGATACTTGAGTCAACAGAATTTCAAAAGCAAACACCAACAAATCAATAAGAGATGAGGACAAGAAGATAGGGGGAACATGAGGAGGGGCAGAAAAGTCTTTAGGACTGATTTAGCCACCTTTTCCGACACAGGGGTTATAAATAAGTGCCAATATTTACGCTGTAAATCCCTAGGCTTGTACCATGGATGGAGCTGAGCTCAAACAAAACACACTGTGCAAGTGGGAGCAAGTGGAAAAAGAAAGAGTGTCAAGGAAAATAAGTGAGAGAGAGAGCGATAAGAGAGGTCGCCCAAAATGCCTATTAACTTTTATTACTGTGTGATGAAAGTGTGGCAGAGGGAGGGGACAAGAAAGGGAGCTGTCACTTGGCTTTCTCTGGGTAACTACCAAATTATTTCCTGTCGCTGTCAACCGCCTAAAAATCTGCGACATAAATATTAAAGCGCTAATACAAACTGAGAACTCCTTGGGAATACAGCAGTGTAGGAACCACACATCATACAAACCTGTAAATATGTATGAGGAGTGTATTTGCGAGGAGAGCGTGGACCACCAACAGATACAGAAACCCGATGAAGCTTTTCTGAGCGTTTGTGTGTGTCAAAAGCACAGACACTTGAAGCTGTTTGAACATGAATCCCTAAAAAGTGTCTTCCTGTCAGCATAAGGATACAACTACAGTTACATGCATATACAGACACAGGAGGCATACTGTCTCAGTACATGGTTTTCACTGCGCAATAAGGCCCTTGATCATGACTGAACACACAACAAAGTGACAGAATAATATTGAGAGAGCATTATGGCAACAATATCAGGTAGATTGCCAAAACATTACAGCATGGCTGGAGGAGAGCCCAGTGATACGTGATACAGCCCTCTGGCATGGTGTGCTGATGGTTATTAATTCACACCACCTAGTAATAATAATAATACTCATCTCTGATATTATAATCAAACTTAAAACTCAACCTGTGCTTCCTGTCTTACACACATGCATTAAAAGTCCTGCTATGCAAGTGAGAACTGTCACGCACTGAAACACAGGGTGACACAGAAAAGGGAACAAAGACTAAAAGCCAAATCACAGAGGATCCATCATCAAAGACAACATTAGTCCCAGACTCTCACGTTTCTTCTGTCTCAGCCTTTTGCGAGACCAAAAGCTCTTAATGAGCCGGGGTGAGAAAGTCAAGATCCAACAGACTTCACCTGCTCACAGTTTTCACATCTCAACCGGTGACAGGCTTTTTGCCATCACAACACCAACTCTCCAAACTGGAGACACACTTTCAGCAACCTTTGAAGACCTCAAGACGAAAAGTGTAAAAGCTTGACAGCCCTGCAGCCATGTGTGTTGGCTCGCATCACTAGACAGCCATATCTGTCTATCTAATGACTGAATGACACCTTTATTACCTGATGTCTCGTATTATAGTATCCATCTGGAGGTTATGGTGAAATATCAAAGTAAGCAGCTGTGGTTGGTCTGTGTAATGTACAGCAAGGTGCTGAACTCATACTCATACATACATCTCTTTACATTTGACAAACCATCAGTCAGACGTTGCCAACTGCCCGCATAACCACAACCTCAAGATTAGATCAACAAAGTAAAGAGCTGAATAAGAGCAATATGACCGTAATGTTATCTGCCGTGCTACGTAGGTATGTGCTCCCTTTCCTTGCCAGGTAAGGAAACGAGACGAGGCATGACTCACAAAGCCGGGAGGGCCAGTGCTGTGACGTCTGATGTCAGCTTTAATTTCCAGAGCATATCAGCCCGTTGTTTATTAACCCTCCCTGAATTCATATGCATCATCGACATATCCTCATAATAAAAAACTGTTGAAAGTAGGTCATGAAACATCTCAAACGCAGATGTCTAACTAGCCAATACCTTTTACCTGAGATGAATCACTCATGGTGTCCCTGATTGTATTATATCAGTCGTGGTTAGCCTCTTCCACAACAAGTTTTTGATGGTCTCCAAAGAGATGTAGGTTTGAGCAAGAATGAATAGTTTGTGAGCAATCCGGTTGATATTAAGTAACATAACTCACTAAAGCACAGATGGAGACCTGATACTCAATTGCAAAGATTCATAAGAATGATAAATTAGTTTCAAAATCAGAAGAAGGGTGTGTTTTGCATTCCAGGTCTTGTAGCGTGTCCTTTTAAGCAATATTGACTTTGTGTATCATTGTTTGAGTGGCCAATGCAGAGCCAGAAATGAACTCCTGATGGCACAGGCTCTCACAGAGAGGGGCATGACGTCAGTACACTGACCCCGGGGCAATAAACTAAGACGTGACCACATGAAGAGAAGAGAAGAGGAGGAGTTGGATCTGGGTCATAATGAACTTCAGTTCTCACAGGGCTTTGTATCTGCTACTGTATTTGCCACTTCCCAGCAGAGGTCCATCTCCTTTCTGACCAGAACTCAATGACTAAGAGCTCCACTCTGGGTTAATAACGTTCCCAAATACCAGAGCTGTGAGTGAATTCAGCCTCCTGGGAAAATGTGGGCTCCATGAGTAAATCTCCTCTGCTTCCACATAGAACAATGGTCCAGATATATTGTACTGAGTTTGTATTGGGGGGGGGGATATCATTATTATCATTACTATCTGCTTAATAATGATATCCAGGAAATCCATTCTCTATAATGATCCATCTATTTGTCAAATGCAAGTATTACCAAAACAGATGGATGAGTTAACGGTGGTTATTCCTTTTCTTGGGTCAAACGTTAAAATGTTAGCCACACCATGGCTTAATAAAGACCCCAAAATCCTCAGTGTGTTGTTCACAGGAATGTTGACACTCGGGGAAGTAAAAACAAGATCAAAATGAGTTGTATGTGCTAAATGACAACACATGTTTTCTTATGACATATAACCTTTGGTTGGCAAGTGGCCATAGTATAAGCAGGATAATGAGTGGTGCCCCTCATCCATTACAATCATGTGACTTGTCCTGAGTTATCCTTACTTAACATTGTGAGGTGTGATGACCTTAACAACTTCCCAGGGCTGCAAACATTTAGGCTTTTTATTTGTTTTCACACAGTTGTTAGATAGCGGAGGAATGTCAATGCTTCGTTCTACGGGTGAAGTTCATGGCCAATAGAGAGACGCCACAGAGGAACAGACCAATGCAAGCAAGCAGGCCCGTATGTTGTTGCCGGGCAACATATTCATGGTTGGTAGATACTCTGTCCAGTCGGGTCCCACAGCCTGTTAATCCCCAGCCCAAACTTTGCTTACGCTCTGGTTGATACCAAATGAGCAGCTCGCACAACCTGCTGGGAACAAGCCTGCCAGTTACCCCCCTCTTTCTCTGACATCCATAAGAAGAATCTGCTTGTTAGATGTATATTTAACCAAGGACAAAGAACCTGACATCATGCTACATCAACAGAGGAGAGATTATCTTGGACACAATGGGCAGAAACCAATGTACTGTACAAGCATAACTATACAGCCACTGTCCCCAATTACTTTTGCTGTCATTAAGTTCTACCATACACTATAGGATAAGAAGACTGTGTGTGTAAGTAATGTTCAGTAGGTTTGGAAAGTCATTAAAATTCATGAAAAACAGACAGAATGAAGATGTATTATCTCTAAATGTCTGGTTAGAGATTCATAGTTTGTAGTCACCTACTGTCGATCAGTTTGTGTAATACAATATTGAAGTATTATTTTTATATTGTAATATTGCATTCAGCAAAGCTCTATTTACAGTAAAGAAAGTTAAACAAAAGAAAAAAAAAAAAAAAAAACACATTGTGTGGCTGTGATATTACAGGAGCATTGTGGGAATGCCATATCTTCAAGATAAGATGAAGTCACAGAGCGGAAGTGGTGTAACTGTATTCACCCTGATAAGACAGCATGACCGGGGTGGAAATAGCCTCAGTCAGCCAAATGATGTCTTGGCACATCATTTCAAACAGTTTGGTTAATTGCCAAGTGGGAGACAGTACAAAGGATGTAGTAATCATGCTAAGAAGAAACCATTTCAACCCCAGGGCATCTGCTCTATTTGTTTGGTCTTCGTTTATTGTGATTGGTGGACTTTTATGTCCAAGTAGATAGATTTTATGTGCACAGTAAGGTCTGATTTACTTTAGGAAAGTAGCGGCAACAAAAGCCACTCAGTCACCTTTAATGGTTTGATCGTTTGGCAGCAAAGGTCTCATACAAGAGGGGAAGAGTGTGGCTCACTCATTACTCTGTGTCATTGTATTCAAACTCCAGAGAGAGTGATGAAGTAAGAGTGGGACAACAAAAAACAGAGAAAGAAAATAAAAATGAAGAAGGTGACTTTCAGTAACTAATGAATGCTGGAGCTTAAACCGATGACATGCCTTAAATCAATTTAGAGGAAAAGTAAAAATGGCTGCGTTTGGGTAAACACATACCATCACATGGCCTTATGTCTTGTGTCTGGAAATCTTCCAGACACAGTTAAGCTCCTTGGCTGGCGTTGAGATGGGGAAAAAAGTACAGCACTGGACACTTGAGTATATCATTTGAGGGCTTGGGTGAGCATATCAAAAATAAAGCTAAATGTCAAAAACACACTTGAAAAAAAAAATCATTTGTGTCTCAGTCCAGTGGCCACTTGAAAGGAGCCTGATGGAGAAGTCGTCTGATTTTATTTATTTCAGTGCCTCATGACCGTGGAAGACTTTTCCATGTGGTGACTGAAGCGAAAAGCCAAGTAATGAATTGTAAAAGACTTTTGTAATGGCCCACAATGTTTATGACACAAAGTCAGAGGGATTCCTTCATGTTTTCTCTTAAAAGACTGAACATCGAGGTCTGGTCCTTTGGTTAAGTTTCCAGATTCACATATTCTAAGAGACCAGTAACTCCACAAGTGTTGCGTGCATGAACAACTGGTCAGCACCAACAAGATCACAATAAAACAGCTCAAGAGTTGGACATACAATTGTTCTGTGTTATATATTAGTCAAAACATTTGGTGTGCAGTTCCTGTTGGCTTTTGCTGTATCAGATAAATTAAGTCCAGTAACCGTAAGGACACGCCAAGGCAATGAATCTTATCACAGGAAGCGGAGGAAATTGCTCATGAAGGAGAGCTAATGTTGCAGCCCCATTCATAAACAGATGTGCTTAATCAAACAAGCATACAAGCTAGCAATTGACATACAATAAAAACATGTTTAGAAAGTATTTTGCCTAATAAAAAGTCCTAATAAATGGCAGTTTAGTACAGCATCAAGCTGTTTAGTGCAGTTCCAAGCCAGAAAAAACCAAACTGCAATCATCATCATGACATTTACTGCTTTGAGTAATCCGCGGTCACCATTTAACCGATGGGGTCAGCAAATGTTCAGATGAAGTTGGTTAAAAACAAGTGGATCTACTATGAGTGTGTCATTTTGTAATCCCCCGTCTTGTATAAGAGGAGAACCTGGGCCACCCATATTCTCAGGACATTACTACATGACCATCTAACCATAAAACTACTGATAACAACTGAATGTACTTTTTTTAACAACACACTGAACGAGCTGTTGCAGGGCAGGGGGGAGTAAGGTGTGGGGTTGGATTTAGGGTTGGGGTTGGTAGCCCCTGAGACTGTTTCGCTGTGGGAGCCAGGGTCAGACTTGACGATACAGAACAGGCTGCAGGACCAGACACTGGGAAGCTAACCTGTTATTGTCCCTGAGCGTTTAAACACCGCTTGGTGAAGAGTAGGAGGTGACAGAGGGCTCAATTGAAAGCCAACATCATAAACAGGAGGAGGAAAATGACTACCTGCAGCAGAAAATGTTACCGCGGCCTTTGTAATTTGTCCCTTCTTGGCAACGTATAATGACCATGCAAGTGTTTGGATATGACTTGATGTCTCCTAATATTAGCCTTGATGCTGTTGTGTTGTACACTCTGCAGCATTAGAGGAAAGCTACAAGTGAATAGCAGCTGGCCTGAAATAACTGTACGTCAAACCTTCTGGACTCAATTATTAAAAGGATTTGATCTGGTGATTTAAATGTGTTCAAAAGATAAACAAAAGCACAGCACAAGTCTGCACTGAAGTATGTTTGGTTATACTTAAAACATACATTTGTCATAATCTGACAGTTACTTGGCACACTGAGATTTGAGGACGTGTTAGCAAGGAGGACTACAAGTAGATGTAGAGCAAAGCTTTCCGAAGACTGAAGCTGAAAATGTAATTGTCACAGCTCATTTGTCCCCTTCACAAGCCGCTCTCAACCCCATTGTTTAACCAACACCAAACAATAAGATTGCAATTATTTTAAATCATACAGTACTGCCCCAACCCTCAGGGAAAGCTTGGAGCTTAGGAATGAACCTGATTTTATTTTTATATCACTGTGACTGGATGACCAAAATACTACAGTTTTGGCCTACATTTTTCTTCCTTTGAAGAAAAAATGCTGCCATACATTAGTGCTTCACATCTGGTTTGCATTGGGGAAAGTATGCAGTCAACTCCTGTGTGCCAGTGAAGGTTTTGGAGAGTCACTGCCTGGAGAATGCAAGAAAGGTTGCTTTTTTCTCTCTTTCTGTGCTGGTATTTGCCGGTAAATGTTAAGATGGCAGACAGGAAAACTGGAGCTACAGTGAGAAAAGAGGAAGCAAATCTTGAAAGTGAGCAAGAAAAACTTGTATTGACAGTCTGCTAGCTGATCTTTGGATACACTTTGAGGCGGTAAATATTTTGATGAGAGAATAGGAAGGTAGGGAATGCAGAAAAAAGCCAAAAAGCCTTAAAGCCTGCTGAACAGAACTACGCCGTCTCCACGATAAGCAGCTGTATAATAAAAGGAACACTTAAAACTGAAAGATTTCAGGCTAAGTCGCATTTTCTGGCTCATTCAGTGCTTTGGTGTGGTCGCTGGATTTAGAACTGATAAGTGGAGTAGAGTTGTTCTAAGGCCTCTGTGTGAGCATAGCATATTATTTGTCTTTGAACAAACATTCCCATTAATACCAGAGAGCCCTTTACTCCAAAGTTTCCCAGGGCTAATTTCTGCCCAAAAACGGATATCTTATTCATTATCTTGATATCCTTGTCATCCTCTACCCTGTGATCCAAGGGATAGGACATCCCTTTGAAATCTGAAGCCGTCGCTGATTACTGAAAAGGGCAGCCGACTCTGGTCTGACACCTGCTTTGTTTTGGAGAGGATGCAGGACCTGCACATTGTTTAAATAAATGTATTCAATTGAACAATTAACATGTGTAACTCAGTCCAGTCTCCATTTATATCTGAGTAGAATGATTTCACATAGTGAGGTCAGGGAGCTTCGACTTGCAAGCTGGATGACTCAGTTACTGGTTTGCAAGCCCCTGGAGAGGATGTTGTTTTCACAAGACCAACCTCCAGGGGGAACAGAAAGAGCTTTTCGGAAGCAATATTTTTGGTAGTAAAATTGAAATATCCACTCTGTCTTTGTGCCTTTGCTGAAGGCCAGGCATACACAGCAAATGTCACGTAAGACACCACAATGAAAAATGACCTCTGGACTTCTTCTATAAATAAAACAAACGTATTCTAAACTGCCAAAGCCAAGAGATGTAGAGGACAATTTGGCCTCCTTTACACAAGTCCTAAAATGGATTTGAGTCACATGCCTTTGAGCTTTTGCTAAGGTTATTTACCATGAAATATGACCAATGTGTATGGAGTGCTTTTACCTTGTTATTTCTGTTTTAGATAAGATAGCAAATCTGTCATAGACACATTTCCCTCTTTTATGCCTATTTGTTATGGCTATGACTTGTATTGTACAAGTGTTGTAGAGTGTGATGTAAATATATATATATATTTTTATCAGTTGTACTTTAGGAAAACTAGGAATTTACTGCAGATCTCACAGACTTAAATAAAGAAACTGGAAAAAAGGAGATTATATGGTTAAAATAGATAACAAAAAAGTTGAAAAAATATTTAAGTATGAGGAAAATCAATGCATCATCATCATTGTTTTTCCTTCAACTTGCCTGACCACTGCTGTTTACGGACTCTCTGTGGTGATTAGTATCCCACGGGTACTTAAAACCAAGGCTAACTGTAAACCAAAAGACTCAAAATGGCTTCCACAGACTGGTCATTCCCAGGTGGTCTCCAAATGTTGCTTAGTCAGCGCAACTAGCAGGACATCAAGGAGCTGGGATAAGGTTTCACAGGCCGCACACTCAGCAATCTGAGCATGCCACACACAACTGTGCTGAACACACCCACAACTGCTAGCAATTATTTATAACTCATTCAGACTCTGGGCTCGTGGCTGCAGTGATGGCACCTGACCCTGAGGTTAATGCCCAGACAAGACGTTTACTTTTTTTTTTTAAAGCATACATCCCAACATCCCCAGACATGAATATTCAGCATGTGGTCATAAGCAGGCGGAGGTTTCCAATCACTGTGTGTGTGCAGCTAATGTATTATACATTAAAGGAAAGTAAGAATAATCCTATATCCTAAAACCGCATCAGAGCACACCTCTCTCCCTGTCTGAGAAGATCGGAAAAGATGGGCACGCATCAAGAAGGGAAAAAAAACATTACATGTGCTTCAAAAAATCAAGGTGGGACTGCCAGCTGTGAAGAAAACTGGGGTGAATATCGAAGAAGTCATTTCCAGTATAAACAGCCATTTTTTCCTTTCCCAGATACATCTCCCTGGCAACGTGTAAACAGTGCCCTCATTCCCCTGGTCCATAAACCTCTTGGCAGTGACGCTTAGCTCTCCTTTCATCCTGAGCAGCGCTGACCGAGGGTACAACCCAGCGTTTTATTAGGGATGCTGTGGCAATGTCAAATGTTCATTTGTTGTGCCAGAAAAAAAAACATCAGTTTTATTATTTCACCAGTGCACACGGTTAAATGTATCCTATTATACATGTATTTTGAATAACTTGACTTGCAAAATCCAACAGCGTAAAACCAGAAATCTAAAAATAGATAATGTGAGTTGACCTCTGAACATCCCATTTTCCTGTCATAAAAACCCAATGCATTCTTCCTTTCGTCTGCTTTGTGCTGCGAGAACTACATGCAGGTTCATTTCCTACAACTATCCCGTTCAACAGTGCTGGGTTGATGACAATGAGGATGTCAAGTCAGTATGCAAACACACTGTGCCTCTTCCCGTTACCCCAAACAAAGACATCTCTGGGACTTCTCAGAAAAGCGATCACACACATCTGCAAACACAAGGTCACCGTGGAAAAAGCAGGCGTATTATGTCTGAACACACATACAGTCCTGCAGAAGGACAGAGTCACTGACACACAGTCACACCTGCAGCCATGTGTATGAGTATTGAAAAACATACAGAAGTGTGCATGCACACACACATGTGAATACATGAAGCTGAGGCTGGATAGAGGGATCAAACACAAAAATAAACACAGCAGCCAAACTGGGGGACAATGGGTGACTTGTGCAGGAAGAGCAGACACAGTGAGCAGCTGCATACACACACCCTCGGTTTGTTTAAGTCCCTTTGTGGGGACTTCCCCTTGAGTGTAATTACTTCTAATATTCCTAATCCCCAGCTTTTCTGCTCACATAAATGGCGCTGATAAGATCAAACAATTTGATGTAGTAAGGAAATGAGTTTCAAACAAAGTGGGGAGAGCTTGATTATGACAATCCAAACACATCCAATAGACAATGAATTCAAACCAGCCTGAAGCACTGGGACTGACTCCTGCCAAGCGCCCAGTCTTAGTCCTCAATCCCACAGAAGATGGAAGCTTTACCTATTTAAACAATGATGTCACCATTTGTTGGAGAGAGAGCTTTAACATCAGTTTCCATTCAGACTCTTTTTGAGAAACTTCACATTTTCCCTTAACATTCTGCATACTACAGCAAGAAAAGGAAAACGAGCTAGACTCTCTAGGAACAAATCCCTCGACCCAATTTGTATGATCCCAGAGAGGAACCACCTCTTTTTCCTCTTTGTCACCCTCCCTGTTAGCTTTAACCTCTAAATAGTTTACTGAGGAGAGAGTCAGGAGTTCATTGGATGCCTTGGCAGCTCATTTATGCTTGTTGAGACCAAACAAACACTGATGAATTGCCACATAATGAAGAGGTGCATATGTGAGTAGCAGTGGAGGAGTGTGCAGTGGAGGTTGATGACCTAAGGGTCATTGATCCCCCTCGCCGTGCCGCCAGGAGAAGGTCCCTGCTCTGTAATGCAGCAGGCAGCCGTGTGTCTGGAATGAGCTCACTTCAAAGGTGTCCATAAATCATGCTGCCACGCATCCGAGGGCCGCCTCCACCCTCCACGCCCCCCGCCCATCACCCACCTACTCTTTTTCTCTGCGGCCTGGTAAGTCCAGGTTCACCTAGACCTTGAGCCTTTGTGTGTTACCATTTCTTGAGATTTGCAACCATCCACACAACCAGAACAGCTGAGTTTGATCGTGTTGTAACCCGAGGGTGAGCAAATCATGTAGAAATGAATCAAAGCAGAAGGAAACAGGAACAATAGAGTGGTAGTTTTAGATGTAAAAATGCATTTACCTAAAATCCAATTAGCATTGGTACCAAAAAGCAATACTCCCTTCAACAAGGGATGTGAATTTCTCTGAGGTTCATTTAAGTCTCGAGAAGAGCTGCAAGTTCACAAATCCTATACCTAGTTTCTCGACTTTGCCAGAGCTGCAATCCGTCAGGTCCTTATCTCCCAGTGTCACACACTGGGACCTCTTTATCATGCAGCCATGCAAAACACCATTCATCTTCCCCACCTAATTCATTATCAGTGATAAAATGCAAAGTCCTAGCTGCAGTTGTTTAATAGAGAGCTGACGTGAAAACAGGTGCTTTGGTAAACACTGATAGCGTGGTTGAATTATGTTGCTTCGCAAGCAGACCAGTCTATCTCTTTCAATCTATTAACCAGTACTCTCGCCCGACTCTTGTCTGAGCTCATTCTGCTTTTATCCCGCTTCTCTTCCCTATGGAGGAGTATTCTTGGCTTCAAGGGACGCGGGGACATTACTGAACACAAAACAGACACAAACAAGTGAGAAGCTTGATGTAGGCACGTAGCTCCCGTAACAGCTCCACGGCCTTTTCATCAAGTGAAGTGTAAATGTATGTCACGCCTGGTGTAAATTAACAGGATATATGGCTCTGCCTTGATTATTGGACAAGCAGAATCCAGTGGCACTGGGAGATGAAGGTTAAAAGCTTCACTGACTGAGACACAACGCTGTGCACAGGCACTGTAATAAACCCCTGGAAGATCTCCATAAGCATGACGTGGTGGCCAATGACCATCATAATGCATGACTTTTAGTACGATGGGACCCTTTTTTCTTCAGCAATCATTAAACCTTGAACAGTTTCCACTCACCAGTGTTGAGGAAGGGATGAGGGATGTTTTAAGGGGGGTTGAATACTTCCACAGTGAAGTCATGCTGCCTGTGTCATTGGCCCTGTGCTGTTCTTCGCTCACCGTCTGGCCTCCATTTTACCCATTGATCTAATTTCCATTGCCAACATTGGATGTGGTTCTTTTTGAAGCTGGATGTTTAGGCCCCATTAAAGCACTGACAGAATTGCAAACGTATGCTGGACCTTAGGAAAAGTAAAGAAGAAAACAAATCGGTGATGTTTACCAGACTCTATAGCGACGATCAGAGTAAACTGAATATGAAGTTTTGTGAAGCATTCATCCAGTGAGGTGGGACAAAAACCATGCCCCTTTTAACACCTCGTGTTGATGAGTTTCTTGCATCCTAGCTCTTAATTGAGCTGGTTTTTAATAAATGTCAATGAATGGCTTTAAAATGTAACAAACATAATTTCCCCTTACTGTATGAAATGAAAAATATGACCTTGCATATTTAAATCTGTATTTCTTGATTGTATTTCAATGCCTGAGCAGCCAGTGAGCTTTTTGTGTCAGCATGTAACAGTTTATGTGCATTTATAGCACGTTTATGTAGATCGATGGAAGATAAATGTTACATTTGGTTTTTCCTGCTGCTAATGCAGTCAAGCATCATCGCGTGGGTGGTTTGGCTGAATGCCCTGGATATACACTACTTCAAGCTGCCAGTTGTAATGGGGTCTAGGGCTGCACGATATATCGTGTCGTGACGTCGCGTGGACGTGCAATCTTTTTTTTTTTAGGACTTGCGATATTAAGTAGGCAAATTAACTCAAACACGTCATGTTACAATTATTTTGCTGCTTGCTACAAAAGGAAAACTTGCGCGGCTCTCGTCAGGGGTAGCCTACTTGAGTGAGTGACATGCAGGCTCTGCATGCACAGCAAACCACCGATCACAATCAAATCTCCAAAGCAAACGGACCCGGTGATTAAAGGTAAAAACACTGAATAAAGTAGTTTCATGTGTTTCTCCAGGGCAGTTTGGCGCTGCTAACCGAGCTAGCTCAGCTTGTTGCTCTGATAACTTAAGATCCAGACGTCCGTGACTAAAATCCTTCATTCGGTTATATATACAATTTTATAGCATTAAAGTTCAAGAAAGGATGGTTTGCAGAAAAAAAAAAAGGTCTTTACTTCAATTCCTGTATTTTTTCATATCGCAAGGGGGAAAAAACGCAATGTCATTTTTTTCCAATATCGTGCAGCCCTAATGGGGTCTGTCACATAATTTCTCCGACATCATACAACACGCTATCGTTAACTTAATCTACACCTGACTGAAGACTCATAAAGTGCAGTATGTGTTTCTCCGTTAGAGATGTTCCGGAAGATAAAAGGTTTTGATTGGCACGATGAAAGCCTTAAAAATGTTTTATGGTTGAAGTTACCGCTGATGACAATAAGATCGAGATATCTTCAGTTTCTTTCCATAAAATGAAATTGTTAGAAAGTACACCAAGTCGCTGTTCTTCTACTTCACTGTACCATCTGTAAATGTATTGCTGAACCACATGGACTGCAGCGAGTGCGCTTGACTGTACCTCACTATGTTTTTCCAGCTGTGGAAAAGAGACAGGAGACTATGGTCTGGAATCTTTTTCTGTATGTAATAAAGCATATTTATGATTATGCATATATTTTTTTGTAATATCTGTAAACTGTGGTGACAGCTCAACCAGAAAATGGTAACATCACAGGACTTTTAAGTATATATTTCCAAAATCTTTATTGGTCTCTGAATTTGCCCAAACTAACAGCTGTGGTTAATTCCTTAGCATAGAAGTTTCAATCTGCAATTTTAGAGGAATACTGTATTTGGATAATAAGTATTTTTCTTTCAATACCTTAGATACCTATACATAGTAGGAAAATGCAGAGGATGGAAGCTTAAACCGGTCCTCTTGATAATTGCCTTGTTGTTCATTACTGCATGTGAGGAACTTTGGAGCATTATAAAAAAAGGTATTGATCCGTCTACAGCCCCAAAGGTTTTTTTCCATCGCTTTTCTACGGCCTTCCAACATAAGATTGTTACACTAAATAACAGTTAAAGCAAACCAACAACAAAAACAACAGTATTATATGGTTCTGGAGGTCTGTGAATCATTTGGTAATTGTGTTGAATGCTCTGATCTCCCTCTGGACTGAGTTATGTCTAATTACTACAAACATCCTGATTTCAATATGATCTGCTGGTTGTAAATACATTGTCAAACAAAGCAGTGCTTTGCTTTTATGTTCTCACTGCACCACTTTCGACAACTTTGATTACACAAGGTGAATGAGAGCTGACGCGGGATGCTTTGGGGGAGTCTCGACATGTTCCTTCTTTTGTGTAATTTTGTTCTATTAAAAAGGGAAATAGTTTGTGCATTATAAAACTCACTTATTTCCCAAGATGGAGAGGTGATACATACAAAGTAAACTGTACACAGTAGGAACTTGCATTTGTCTTCAATTAAGCCTTTCTTTGACAGCCCGTTGACACACGCGGCCACAGGCAATAATAAGTAGCACTACTCCTCTCGCCATCCCGTCCTCATTTAGTCTGTCTCTCTTAAACTTCACCTGAAGGAGCCAAGAATCCCTCCTCAGTTCTCCGTTACTCGTCTTTCTCGTAAATTACCCTCATCTTCTAATCGAGGAGCTGACATCCTTTTATAGCCACACTAAGGACACTTTCTGCCATTTATGGCTCCTCCAATGCACCGTAGGAGGGCCATGCAGTGTCCCATGAAGGTGAGGGAACAGAGGGAGGCAAAGGAGGCCAAGAAACAGCCTTCCCGCTTCCTACTGTTATTCAACGCAACTTTGACAGCTTTAAATATTTGTGCCAAAGTGTACCAGAGCAGTGCCAAGTGCACTCTTCTCTGTGTATTTTTGAAAAAGGTGCAATGCTGTATACAGTTGAATGTTCAGACTAGTGACTGACATAAATTTACACCACAGTGTACGCAGCACGTCCGACACGTCTAAGCCTGTCTCCGCTGTAGAGACTATTGTTTCTCCAGCAGAGCCATAGAGATGAAAATGAGAGGGTGGGATGAGTGTGTGTGTGTGTGTGTGTGTGTGTGTGTGTGTGTGTGTGTGTGTGTGTGTGTGTGTGTGTGTGTGTGTGTAAATAATATTGAGCAAAAGACATAGTGGAAAGAGCGACGATGAGAGAGGGATGGTGGTGTAAGACTTTTTGGATAAGGAGTCACATTCTTTATCGCTCACTAGTTTCATCATGCAGAGAGACATGTTAACACTGTTTACTTTCAGCGAGGGGAATGCTCTCGCTCACAGCTGCACCCCAAATAAACAGTCTTGTATTTATCAGAGACAAGATAATACACATCTAATCAGAAGAAGTAACTGCAGTGCATGCATGTCCTTCTGGTTCATTCCTGGAAGACGGTTGTGCAACAACAGAGAACATTAGCACATATGAATAAAAATGTGCTAATGCCAAACAGCAACACCGCCATACACCCACACTCTCATGACTACATTTCCTCTGCCATGATGTCACAGTCTGGGATCATTCTTTGCAGATGTGGGAAGTGGGAACCAGCCCCATTAAGTGTCTGGGAAGCAATCAACACTAATGCAGTTGGCATCGTGGCAAACTGAAGTTACTAGCCATATAAAGACACAACTAGCACAGCAGCAGGGGGTGAACGTGGGGATACAGTAGTGGTATGGTGGAACTAACAAAGCATGTACACAGTGCCAAGGCTTAATTACCTCTCTAAGACATCTGTTATGAGAACAGAGTCCTGCAAGCATGTTGTTGTGGAGAAATACACCGTTAACGGCCAAGTCTCTCAGGAGTGTACGGTGTTTTGAAAGGTGCCATTTTGAGCCTTAGGCATTGTTGCCTTGTTTAAGGCCTGCTGTGTATCACTCCCTGGTTAAAGGCTGCATGCCACATGGTCTCAAATGATTGGCCAATTAAGCCAGTGTACGAGAACATCCAATGGGAAGGAAGACGACATTGCTGCTCCCATAGAAATAAAACAACTCTGTACATATCACATATATGCAGGCAGATGATTGCTGTTATCCAAGACATACTCATACTAAAGTTTATTTTTGATTAAAAGTTTAAATTCAAAGATATCACATTGGGTTAGGAGTGTCAGCAGCAGGTCAACAATTTGGTATAACATGTCTAAAATTAGTAAATAAAGCAAACATCATAATTGTAGGTCAATGGACCAGTGTTTCCTTCTGGTCGATTGACCTACAATTATGATGTAGGTAAAAAGGTCCTTCTATTTCCCAGATATAAACATGTGGAGTTCTAGTAAAAAACATAAGCCTTGGTTCTTTACTTTGTCATTTCTCTTTGAAATGATGTATTGGGGTGAAATAACATCTTATTACCTTGCGTACTGGAGAAATTCTCCTCAGCCCACACTCTTCGGCTCAAGTGCCTCCATTAACCATAGCTTATCCTATGATTTAGCCATTAGCCACAGCTCAACATAACCATTAGTTATATGAATTCAATTCGTAATGCACATAACATTACCAGTTGTATAAAAACCACTTCAATTTGTCCGCAGACTTGTGCAGGAGGCCAGTTTGCTGACAAAATACCTCCAGCTGTCATGGAGTCCATGCTTATTAATGGACATTTGCGACATTTAGTCTCTATGTAGCAATGTTTTTTTCTCCATGGGATATTATTTTATGGCAATGTATTTGGAAAGCTGTAACGTTAGACACTCCGAGATAGATTTCCACACATTTTGGCAATTCATCTTCCAACCAAAAGCACACATGAGGGAGTTTCCCGAAGATAAGGACAGGTTTGTCCAGGATTCAGTTCCAAAGAACAAATAGAGGCATGTTAGGCCCATGATGGAGGAGTTGGTAACCACAGCGTGTTTTGCATCATAGCAAAACATTCCTTTCATCAAGTCCTGTGATACTGTGTGCCTACCCTCCTGCTCTAGGCAAGGGTGTAAGGAAACTGTCACGCCTGACTCACACCTTTTCTCAGTAAAATGTCATAACATAACCTAATGTGATGATGCAGCAGTGAATCGACAGGACTCCTGCACCCAAACAACATCTGTTTCAAACTCTGATAATGTTGACAGATTCATGTGTCATTCATATAATGGTCGCAAAATGAAGAAAACCAAGGGAAAGGTAAAGCGAGTTGAAGCATAACTCCATTCTTCTCGTAATTAGTTTGTATTAAACGACGTAGTGTTTATTTAAAGGGGCATCTGCATTTCTGTGCTGACAATTTGGAATTTCCTTTGAAAACAGGACATCCTTTGAGAGTAGCAGGTAAGTGCTAGTTATGGATCTGTAGTTGTATCCCTAAAGGAATGTAATTACCCCATTAGCACAGAGTCAGTAGCCTTTTACACTCAGCTGCCTATATAAAGTTTATGTTCTCTCTATATACACAGGAACATGGAGTGAAAGCTGTGCCACAGAGTGTACAGACAGTGATGAAGAAGAGAACGGGGAAGGATGACTGGATTGTGATGGGGGCATATTACCTCCCACGGGGGCCCTGGCTGAAAGGATCAAGTTTCAGACGTTTACCAACAAAGCATCCATGGAGGAAGTCCTGCGCCCCTCACAATAACACCCCAGCACCTGGCAAACCCCACACAGGAAACCTGAGGTCACTTCCTCCCTCTCAGGGAATTCAGACACACTCCTGCTGCGAGCCACGTGCCCCCACAGCCTATTGAAGTATAGAAGAGGGCACTGACTACCAAGGGGAAAACACAGAGGGATACTACTGTACAACAAACTCAAGTGAACTTTTAAATTAAAAAAAAAAGATTCAGCCAAAATCATCTTCTAATTTCCCTTTTTTGGTCTCACATGCAGCACAGATGTTTTTTTTAATTAGGCTAAATAGCTAAAAGCTGGATTTGGTTGCATTGTTTGATTTTGGTTATAACCACATGAATAAGACGATGATGAAAACAAACTATGCACTCTAACAATGTGTAATCATTCAGGTTGTCAAAAACATGCCTCGAGCAAATGTATTTGAAACAAGCACAAGTCAAATTAATCAGATATGACCAGCCGTTTGGTTCTCATCATGTAAACCTCCTATTTTAGCGTAGCCTTACGCAGAATGTGACAAAAAGTCACGAAAACAACACAAACTGTGTCCTTCGAAACACCATGGAGGGGCAGAGAGCTGCAGAACATCAACAGAAAACTGCTGCAACAAAAATCTAAATTCTGCTCCCTAACCACCTGCAACTACTTGACCGCCGATCTCCATCATTATCGTTGGCCTGGTTTCAAACGATGCCAACGCATAAAACCAGCCACAGCCAGTCCAAGTCATTTAGCTGCAGTCCCACTGCAGTTCAGAGCTGGCCGGGGTCCAAACACCACGTGGGGCTAACCTTTGGAAAACACTGAGACCTCCGAAGAATGTGACCATGGTCAATGAAGCAGAGAGGGAGAGAGGAAGAGGAAGAAAGCAAACAAACACATTATACAGCCGTGGGCTCTGTCGAGGCAAACTTCCCGGATGCTAAATGGGATAGATTGACTGGCTTTTGGCAGCAAATTAATTATTTTCGCTTGTTACTTTGACAAACAGTTTGTGAAAGAATAGTATGAGAGACCAAATTCCTCCAAAATGTAATTTCTGTAGTAATAGATAGAGAGGAGATATGCATTATTCAAAATGTTATTTTTAGCAAGTGTTATAGCATACAGCTTAAGGAACCAGGTAGTTTAATATCAGATATGTGACCTCATCCAAAACCAAACCTGCATGAATCTCTGTGTGTATCAGATGA
Source organism: Notothenia coriiceps (assembly GCF_000735185.1). NCBI lineage: Eukaryota > Metazoa > Chordata > Actinopteri > Perciformes > Nototheniidae > Notothenia > Notothenia coriiceps. The sequence goes on along the minus strand of NW_011336753.1, from coordinate 377,237 downwards.
ATTAAAGCACTAATCAATATTTTTATATTAACAATGGATCAAATGACTTGATGGAATGTGTAATTAATTGCTTATATTGATAAAAACTATCACCCGACTCTGCTATTCCCCTCATCTAAGCCTTTATGCACTTGTCAACAAGCAGCAGCAAAAAGGGTTGTACAGAGTTGTAGTGAAATCATACAGCCTATTATTTTACCCTCCCTAAGATTATGAAGACTAAAGGGTGATCCTCTTATAAAACATGTAAGATCTTGATCAAATGTTCTCTCTTTTGACAAGCCCCAACACTTTACCTTCCCACTGTGCCCACTGCGTCGAGATGACGCAACAGGTGGATCACCACACATTTGTCATGAAGATGACACAGCTACTATACGCTGTGATGTGATCATGTACGCCAAAAACAAAACTAGAGGCTGCAGCACAGACACACCCTTCCAATATGCACAATTCCATATCCCACTTCCTGCACCCGAAGAATTGACCAGTTTAGCCTGCAGGACTTTGCTCTCTGAGGCCTTCACACACTGCCCAGCTGGGAGCTTGCTCCAATGCACACGGTCCAATGCAGTCTCTTTCTCCACTGACTGGAGGCTGTTTGTTGTTTTTACCTTATTTGTGTGTGTGTTTTTGCATTACTGAGGAATATGGGAGCAGGTGTGATTTTGTGATTAAAGTGATAGGGAAGATAGAAATAAAGTCATAAACAAGGGAAGCAGACAAGCAGGCAGACTTCAGATTTCAAGATCCTCTCACTTTGTACAGGAAGTGGTTCCACTTATGTCAGGGATTTACTTCTCCCCAGGTGACGTGTTTGACTAAGGTGTGAGGCTTGTCCTAATTTCCTAATCTAATATTCATACTCACAGATTTCTTACTAAAGAGCATAACAGTTAAATCTCAAATTATAAAGTAAATATGTATTATATGTATCTCATATATCTTATGATATTAAATCAAATGTGTATTGTAATCAAAATTACTGCAATTAACCATACTACCACTACTAATAATAATAAAGAACATATAGATTCAGGAGAACTTCCTAAATTATTGTTAATGTTCATTAAATATGATCATAACGCTTCAATTAACACTAGTGTATGTCATTGATTTTCATTGATAAGCCTCATCCACAATCATAATGATGCTTTCAATGACAATTGGGGATACACTAGTTTATTTCCCCATCACCTAATACACTTTTTCTAAGTAGTTTCCGAATATTTTAGGTGAAATGTATCCTTTACTGAAACCCCACTGAAGAGGTGGGCAACATAAACGTTAACACGAAAAAAAGAAAAAAGAAAAAGGAACTAGATACAAAGTCTTACCAGGAGTATGTCTGAAGTCTGGAGGTATCTTCTGTAACTTCCCCGAGGTTCCGTTAACCCGCCTCCCTCGCTCAGGTCAGATAAGATCAGTGTGCAGGTCGCAGCTCCGGTGACTCTCGTCAGCTGTAAAACTTTTTGCGTTGCTTCTGACAGCAGTCAAATCTCTGCGGCGAAGAGTGATGCAGCTAGCCGGTTACATTTGTCCTACTACTGAGGAAGTTGCTGGTGAGTCACAAAACCCCGCCCCCCCAAAACCCCTCCCATCCTCTGTCCTACGACTTCAGACGAACCCAGAGAAGTCAGTGGAGGCTGTGATGGGAGCTGTGGTGCCGTTTATTTGCGGGCTATTCTAATATAATTCGGTTTTATTGGTTAAGTATCTTATGAGTAGGAAGGTCGAGCCTGTTTATTAATCAGATTCCGGAATAATGGAGAGCACACCATTTGGTACTTTAACAATCAGCCAACAAGTAAAAATCAAACATCTACAAAAACAAAAAGGTTTTAGTGACATAAATACATTTCTTTATAGATACATTGCAACTTACAAACTGCATTTCAAAATAAAATGACATCTTGATGCTTTGCGCTCATTCATGTTTTTATTTTGTTGGTAAATGATACATCCTTTAGTTTAACCTGTGAATCAGTGACAGTGAGTTATTAATCACATCTTTGACTTTAACCATATATTTATTTGTTGTTCCTTTCTTTTCTTTTCACTATATCTGTAAAGCGTCTTTGAGCACCTGTAAAAGCGCTAACAAAATAAATCTATTATTATTATTATTATTGTTATCTTCACTATCAAGTGACCGTTCATTGTGCCATGTTTGAACACATCTTCAGGGATTGGATTTAAAATAAGTAATAGTTTGTGTAGGAAACATTAAATACATCTAAATGTTTGAGCAATAATTACTTGCAGTCTCAGCAAATACTTCCATATAAATTGTCATTATGGAGCAACCTTGCTCTAAAGTGACCTTTGTTGACTGCCTTTTATCCACTCTGACCTTACCATACAGGGTAAAGACCAACTCAGCTGTCAAATTCCACTTCCCTTTTTTAAGGGTGTGCACCCTTTCTCCAGTCTTGATGGGTCATTTTCAAGACTCAACCAACCGGAAGTGTTGTTTATCCTGGATGCAGCTGCTGTTTTGTCCTTGAATGGATTCTTTAAATATGAATAACAGTGTGTGCTCACAACGTAGTGGGCAGAAGCAGAGGCACCTTTATTTAATCAAGGAGAAGAGTCACTGATAGCAATGTTCCCTTTTATAAGAAACACCCTGACCGTCAAACAGTTACACAATCACACCTGGAAGCTGTTGAGTACAGCCACAGTCTGATCTGGGCCTTACTTAATGACACATGGTTGGTGATAATGAAAAAGGCTTCTCACTTTTTCAAACCAGATTAATCCTGATGACACACGTTAAAGCATCTTCCCTATAACCTCTAGGCCACCCCAAGCAGTGTAATCAAATGTTTCTATTTACTCCTCCATTCCAACTTAACAAATGCATTATGCAGTGAAGGAGAACATTCAGCTGTTCAAGTTCTTCCTCGTAAAGAACAGCTGAAAGTTTCACACCAGAGCAACCTGACCTGTTTAACTGACCCTCAAGCTGTAAAAGACCCTTTAGACAAACAACTCTAAAAAAGTGATGTTGTTTTTTCAAGACAAGGGAGCGAAGGACGAGAACAGAGAGCTGGAAAACGACTCCCTTCATGATTTACACAATGTTTAGCTCCTTGAAGACGGTTAAGTCTTTAAGGAAAAGCTCTCCTCTATTTTACATTCAGTTACATTGAACTCATCTTCAAAGGAAAACAATTTATCATTTACATATTTAGCCTGGCCACGGCCCCGACGTTAATATCTTCAGACGCTCCACCGAATTTGGTGAAAAACCACTAAGTAATGGGAACACTAACGGAGCGTCCACACAGCAGCGTGCGTTGACGCTTGGCGGTGGGCGTGTCTGAAGCTTGGGGAGTCAACGCGAGCAACGCGACCAACAACCAATCACATGAATCTCCCGCCCCCGACATACAAAGCAAAAAACATTCCATGCTAGCTATACTGTCTATGCCTGCTATCTGTCCATTCAATGTTAAAACGAGGTACAATGGATATAAACTCCCCAAACAGGCGAAAACCTAGTTTCACCCACTATCTCTGCCACCTCCCTCCATGCCTGGCTCCTCCGGTTTGTATCCCGGTAGATGAACAGAGACTGATCATACAGCACCGGGTGATTCACTACCGCAATGATTATTTTCTCCTCCATTTTATGGAACATGTAGAAATGACCTGCGGTATAGCTCTCGCAGCATACACGCGGTTTGATTGGCTAGCAGTTGTACTGGCAGATTTTCATAAACGGGATTTGATTGGCTGACGCTTCCGTCGAAGCATGGTTCAACTTTTGACGCGAGCAACGCGAGGGCGAAGCGTGACGTCACCCCATTCAAAGTGAATGAGCGGAAGCGTTGAAGCTTCAACGCACGCCGTCTCAAATAATGAATTTACGCTCCTTGTTCAATTTAGAGTTTAATATTTCATTTATACATAATGTTACCGACAAATATATAGACTGCTAATAGTGATTTACACGCAAATAAGCATTAGTTTAATAGACGTAATTTTATGTATGGTATTATATTATTATTTCTTGTATTATCTAATCCTCTTGAATATTAATAACAATTACAAGTAATTATACTAGTATTGCGAAGTTTAATTTTGATCTCACATACAGTAACTAAAAGTAACTAGGTCAAGATTCTATCTATTTATACTCCACTTTAGTTTGCGATTCACGCTAAGACTTTCAGGAGGTGCGTATTTTTGAAAAAGATTCTCGACGTCAAAGGCCCCTTTATAAATCCACTTTACATAATGTGAAATGACTTTGGGTGACTCTCCACCCGTTGTATATTCAATTGTGTTTTCATCTTCTTTCCTTTGATCATACCTGGTCAGACAGCTTCCATACCTCTCGAGACCGCATAAATGCCGATGGGGTACACTGTCGTGGACGCACGGCGCACGCAGTCATCGTCATTCTATACACGTCATCACGTCTAGCCACGCGCAGCGACGATTGATGAAGTTCCTGAGACTTCGACATTGATAGACGAGCGCTCATCAGTGAAAACTCTACACTCTATCAAATCAGCATAGTGACTCTCTATACAACGACCAGCAGCTGCCGCGGGGGTTTTTTGTAGGGTAGCGAGTAAACAAGACTCGCGAAGTCCTTCCGTTTATCATCACCGCCCTCCCTCTCACCGAATAAGAAACGCCCCAGACTGACCGCCAAATAACAATACGCATAAGAATACTCAGCCTCCCGCTACCGTATAATTCATCCTTATTCGTGATCCTCTCAAGTCAATGGTAATGAAAAAATGAATTGTCGTTGGTTTAGTAGCTGCGATGTCTCGCTAGTATTTATGTCGGTAGCTATTACAGTAGTATACGGTCCATGTTTTCGACCGCACGCAACTAGTGAAGTTCGAAGACGGGTCAAGTAGAAACTTACCTCACTTAGTCTAAGCGGCTTGACGTAACACCCCTCGACTCTGGCACTCGAAGAGAGCACATCGAGCGACGTATTCATCTACGATAACAACATCAAAAAAGACGAGCTGAGTCCGCAGTCGTACTAGATCTATACAATCACGTTCGATATCGGTATTTGGCGCACGAACAACAGCGACCCCGTCTAAGTACACTAACCAAAACCAGCTCAAAGTCGAGGATGACGGCCGTTCGCTGTTTGCGTGCGGCGGCACACATCCTCGGCAATGCCGCGACA